>NC_135666.1:39757617-39862617 GCF_964188315.1 Podarcis muralis
AAAGCTGATGTATCTATAGATAGGATGAAGGGATTAAGCCTTATGAATTGGTGCTCTGCTGCAGTGCTCAACTTTTTTCAGAAATCAGACCACTGGAATGTAGAAAGAACAATCATTTTAAAGGCTCTTTGTTGTTGGGGTTGTTTTTCTTTATAGCTTTAACAACAAAATGTACTGGCAACATTTTACCTCATTTACCCCTCATGGTGATGTTGATTCTGCAGACATTTAATCCTGAGTTTAAACACATAAGTAGCCCCATATTGAGTTCAATAGATTATTCACTTCCATAAAGCTAACCATATGTTTAAGTGACATGCTGGGTTGGGGCCTGTTGCTGAGCCCTAAAGAAAGGCCATTTATGTTGCACGGAAGAACAGCTCAACCTAAAGTCTAAAGCTACTGAAAATGTAGGTTAAGGAACAAGCCAGTGCAAAAATGTGGACCTTTTCATTTCTGCTGAGCATCAGTAGCCAAACCAGTCAAGATTACAATAAAAACAAGTTGTTAGAAATAAGGCTCCCCTGCAAAGAGATTTAAGGTACTACCCTATAAAGATTTCTATATAGTTTCCTTTGAATCATAATGGATGCTATACAGCAGGGATAAGGAACCTTTGGCCCTACAGATGTTGCTTAAGAAGTCTTAAGAGGTGATGGCGAGAAGACAGAACTATTAAACTCCTATGTTGCCTTGGTCTTCTCCCACAAGGTTCAACCTGGGAACAGTAAAAAGAAAAGAAAAGATAAGGTTCACAGACTTTACTTTAGAGCAGTGATAGCCAACATGGTGCCCTCCAGGTGCTGTCAGACTCCAGCCATTGTAACCAACAGTCAGTGATTATGGGAGTTACGGAGGGCCATAGGTTCCCATTCCTGCTATAGAGGTCTATGCATGTACCCAACCAGTGGTAGAGGCAGTGGCCCTGTGCCTTGTGGCCTCATCCCAGTCACCACCATTACCCCCTTGTATTCATGCTTTTTAGGTGATGCCTACAACCAGCTGAATGTGTAGGTTCTCCAGGTAATCATTTGGGGTTGCCAATTGGGTGAGGATAACCTAGGTATGTACAGAGGTTTCCATTTGAGACATCACACTGAATGCATGGCTGTCAAGACTGGACCAGGAGACGCATAAGAACATCACGAGTAGCATTGTTGGGTGCAGTCCAGCTTTCTCCTCTATATGTTGCTTACATTTGTGGAGGAGCTCATTTGAACACCTGTTGAAATAACAACAAACATAATTTCCTTCATTCATTCATGAGCCAAAAGCCATTCATTCACTAAAGCTGAGCAAGCCTTGTACCTTTGTATAATGTTGGTTGCTCATCTCTGAAGAATGATTCAAAATAAAATCTACTGATCTGCTTTGCAGTGTGAATGAAGCAGGAGCTGCTACCTATTATGTGGCCCTCTCAAAAGCAGCCAGCATCCTAATTAATGCTGTGCCGCTGATCAAGACTGAATTGCCATGCCTCGTATAGAAGTTCTTGTACATCTTATGGAAATTCTTGTACAGTATGTGGATTTTTGAATGACTGAATGGCGACACTGTTCTTAACCTTCTTAGAGACCCAGTGAAGCAAGGCATAGAGTTATGCTTGCCTCCACAAGCATATGATTTCCTTGTTGCTACACAATCTGAAGTTATACTGAGCAAATTCTGAAATGCAAGGGCTTGTCATGATGGCCCCCACAGCCACATCCCAAAGGCGAGTCCAAAACTGTAGGCAGCTCTCTTGATCCTCATATCCACAAACAAACATACCCCATCCCTAAAGAGCAACAGTATATAGAATAAAACCCAATTTATTCGGAGCAGCTGAAAGTCATAGAGTAGATGTTTATAGGATAAATTCAACTTGCAAAACACTTTGAGCTTTCTCAAAAAAAAAGCCTCTCCACCAGCTCAGATGCAAATACAAGCAAGCTTATAAAGAAGTGTTGCTTCTGAAATTGTTAGCATGAAGTCAGAACCCTCTCAAAGAAAGAAATATATGATAGATAATTCCCTCATTTTTGGACTTGCTCTGTGCAAACCTGTCACAACTTGAAAGCCTCCTTCAGTGGCGTAGTGTGGGTTGTCAGCACCCGGGGCAAGGCAAGTAATTTGCGCCCCCTAACCCGTGGATTTGCGCCCCCTAACCTGTGGATTTGCCCTAACCCCAGATGTTGCGCCCGGTGCGGCCGGCCCCCCCTGCACCCCCCACGCTACGCCACTGGCCTCCTTATCACCTTATTTACATGCCAGAGCAAGGAAAATAGACTAGTTATTCTGGCAGTCTGATAGATGATGCCAGCTCTCTTGCTCTAAGAAAGTCTCAGAGCTGTGCTACCCTTCATTCCCCCTCTGCTACAACACTGTTCCTGGGAGCAAAAGGTCAGCCACAGAGAAGAAGGGAGAGGTGGCAATTATTGGCTGCATACATAGTTCATTCTATGCACATTGGCGGCCAAAATCATTTCACAATAATCTCCTGAGTCGCACTGAGACCCCCCAAATTCAAAGGAAATGTTATAAATATTTCTAAGAGTTTGGAGACATTGCTGTTTATGTATTTGGCTCTGCAAATTGTAGAACTCAGGTTTTCTCCGATGAGGTCTTTGTGTGACGGCTTTACAAAGTGGCCTTCCTACTGTAGCACCCCATTGCTAGGTACCTGAATGGGCCAGAGGGAGGGAGAGCAGGACATAAATTTCATTTTACTACAACATCAACAACACTCTGGAGAGAGATGTCTTACAATATTAGTGTCTTCGGAAGCATGGCCATTAAAGCGAGCACACAGGGAATCACCCATCTGCACAGGCTCTGAATAAGAGCACTGCTGTGGAGCTGAAACGTGGACTGATGTTGCTATTTAATGTGGTTTCTAGCAAACTATGAATAAAACTCCCAGCTGACAAAGTTACTCTACCAGTTTTGAAACTTCTCTGAGTAACCGGAGCAGACACTGCTGCCGTCTGGCCTTTTAAGTTCGTTTGCGGTGTCTAACAAACAGAGTGGCAAGACAGGAAATTCGTACAGAGCAGAGGGACAGCCCAACAAGTGCAGGCATTTTCTGCTTAACAGGTACCACCTATTTACCTGCTTACTTTAATGGAAGAACAGGTAAACTCTAATATTGACAAGAATGTTTCAAGTCATCTCAGACTGTGAAATGTATCCTGTGTCTCGTGATGGAAATTAAGGAAATTTGCATCACTAAAGTTGGTCTTACCTATCCTCGGGAGAGATATTTTGCTCTCGCAGAGAGAACTGGCATTTAGATGAGATTTCATGTCTAGCAGTTCACAGGTGGTTAAGCAACATGCTAGGACAGCCTTTCCCAACCTGGTACCCTTGAAATGTTTTGGATTACAACCCCCCATTAGCCCCAGCCAACATATCCAATGACTTAGGTCACTTTTGGACTACACCTGAAGGATACTGGGTTGGGAAAGATTGAGCTATCCATTCATATTTTGACTCTTAGACCTGGAAGGCACCTTGGAAGCCATATAGACTAACCTCATGTTCCGTGCAGCATCTGTGACGCAGGTTGCAGTTACAGTATCCCTGATGGGTGACTCTTCAGCATCTGCTTAAGTAACTCTAGCAGAGGAGAGATCACTACCTCCCAAGGGAGCCTGATTCATGGATGAAGAGGTAATACCATTAGGAGGTTTCTCCTAAATTTTAGCCAATATCTGCCCTCCTGCAGTTTCTATCTAGTCTTGCCCTCTGGAGCAACAAGGAATAAGTCTGCGCCATATTCTGCACGATAGCCATTCAGATATTTGAAGACCACAAACATGTCTCCCCTTGAGCTTTTCTCTCCAGGCTAAACATATCCAACTCTTTCAATCATTCTCCACAGGAACTGCCTCTCAGCTCCTGTTCATGTCCTCAGAGAGTTCCCTGTGTAAAGCAGCACTGTTTCCAGTTTTTTTAAACTCACTGGAATAAAGCTTGTGAATAGGGTTCAGCACTTCACTTTTCAGAACCTCCCATTCCTCTTGAACTATTTCATCTCTTGGAATTTTGAGCCATTGCATTATAGTAAAGGTAAAGGTAAAGGGACCCCTGACCATTAGGTCCAGTTGTGGCCGAATCTGGGGTTGCGGCGTTCATCTCGCTTTATTGGCCGAGGGAGCCAGCGTACAGCTTCCGGGTCATGTAGCCAGCATGACTAAGCCACTTCTGGCGAACAGAGCCACGCACGTTTACCTTCCCACCGGAGTGGCACCTATTTATCTACTTGTACTGGTGTGCTTTCGAACTGCTAGGTTGGCAGGAGCTGGGACCAAGCAACGGGAGCTCACCCCGTCGTGGGGATTCGAACTGCCGACCTTCTGATCGGCAAGTCCTAGCCTCTGTGGTTTAACCCACAGTGCCACCCATTGCATCATACGCTTGGACATAATAGGAAGAAGCCCATTGGGAAGGGGTGGAGAGTACAGGTGGGACAGACCAATTCAGGGCAGCTGCTCCAACCAGGAGCATTTAGTGTGGAGCTGTTGGCGTGGCTTTTGCATTGCATGAATTTCAGAAAGTATATAGGGTGCTTAAGTATTGCTGTTTCCATTCTGAGGACCTGATTCAGCAGTGTGTGTGTATGTGTGTGTTTTGAACTGTGAAAGATTTACAGCAATTCAGACACCTGCTAGAGTGAGCGCAGATCCTTGCAATCAAGAAAATATTTTTTTCAATGGTGCTTTATTAGGTTGCTCTCTATGCTGGAATTTGAGAACTGGGGGCAGGCAGGGGGGAGAGCCTTCAAATAGGTTTTCTTTGGATATCCAGAGATGATTTGCTATTCCAAATTAGATGTACAGTTTAGTGTGGCCAACAGCTGCAAAGAGGTCTGATGAGTAAATGCCTGCATTTATTTTTTTTACCTAAATGCTCCTTATTCACTTTTCCATGCCCTGTTTGTCTTCACCTTCTGTGCACTAATATTTTACAGGCAGAGAAGTCAGTACCAACTGAAGTTAGTGCTAATTTATTTTCAGATTCATTTCCTGCATGTTCTGTACACCCACATTTATGCAAATAGCCTGGATAAAATCCAAACTCCTGAAATAGTAAGAATTTTGGTAAATGGGAATGCTGTTTAATAGGGTGATATTGCCATGGTGCTGCATATCCTCGAAGAAATTAAGAGAATGAAAAATTTGTGGGTAATCAAAGTTGGGATTAGAATATGCACTTCTAAATTTTAAATAGGACTAACTCTAAGGGCACATTCAGACGATCTTCCAAAGAGTGGTTGGCACAATTGGAAACAATAAAGTTCACAGACTCACTTTTGCTGTATGAGAAACGATGAGCAGCTTCTGACTGTGGTTTGTAGGTTACAACAACTGCAGCTTCTCTTTTAATCCCAACATGGGAAACTGTGTTTTGCACAAATCCTAGTTTACTCATAAACTAGGATTAAAAGAGATGTACCTCATTCTTTCAAAAAGAAATAAAAGGTGGGTAGCAAAAACTAAAAGAAAACACACATAAAATACAGGGCAAAGATTAGATTAAGGAATCAAAACCATTAAATAACCTAAAAACAAAGGAAGAATGGGATATTAAAAAGCCTACAACTAATAAAATTGTAAGCTCTAAAAGACCTTCCAGAAAAGGTAATGTTTTCACCAAATGGCAAAAGACCTGGTGGATCTTTCTAGAGACTGTGTTCTATAGCAGAAAATCTGTGTTACATCCAAGATGAGGCACTGTCTTTTGTGCCCACCAACAGAATTTCAGGCAGCAGAAGACTATAGAGCAGGACTTCCAAAGCTGATTTCAGCACATGGAAGAAAGGTAGCTTCTGTGATCAGGGTGAAAGGGATTCAGGCTACCAATAGTGAACAGAATTCAGACAGAACAACAGATTCCTAAATTTGCTTGATATAGCCAGAAGAATCTCCTTAGATGTGGAAAGTCAAACCGCAAAGCGTGTTGTAGTTCTGATTATGATTTCGGCACACACGAAAACACTCAATGCATGGGAAATTAAATCTTCATTGACAAAAACCTGTTGAGAAAATAAAATATTGATCTTGCTTGTGAGACTTTTATGATAGTCAATTAAATTAGTACAACACCTTTCCTACTAGTAAAATAAGAGTGCCATTACTATATGGAAATACAGTGTTCCATAATATTTTTATTGTGAGACAGGGAATACCTCTTACAGCACACAGAAGTACAGTTTATATATGACTATAAAGTTAGTTGTGACCCATAAATAGTAGAGAGATATACATCTTGGATATAGCTACTCAGTTCACTTTAAGAAAAATGCCTTGTTCTGCTAGTAGCACCAAATGAAAGTCGACTCGTAGTAATTTTCCTTGTTTCTTCCATATTGAACAACAATGTTCCACCATTTGAACATGTGCATTGAAATGTAGGTTTGCTGTGTACAGAAGGCATCTCTATTAGGTGCTAAGAATGCAGACTATTTGTATGCAATGAAAAAAAACTGAATTATAAACTGTTGTTGTGAGTTGGTGGGCTGGTGATATGGAAGAGAACAAAGGGGGAATCTAGATTTCAGAAGTCAAATTTAAATATTATACCATGTCTACGGTGGAGTTGTATATTTAAAAACTAGAAATATTCTCCAGTGGAGGCATTGTCTCCAAAGCGAGTGCTTTGATAGCTATATTGGAGGAGGCACACAAAGAAGGGCATCAGAAGACGATTGCAGGGTCTGGTTCGGTTTGTGTGGCGAGAGATGTTCCTGTCAATTTATAATGAAATGTATAGCTCCAGTTCTTTGTTTCAATTCCATATTGAGTCTCTGCAGGGACTGAAAATGAATGCAACATGCATTTTCACCAGTTATAAATACCATTTTCTTAACCACAGAATTAAACAGCAACTGCCAAGTAGTTTTTTGGGGTTTTTTTTTGCAAAGGTTCTAAAGCTATGATTTATACTCAAAACATTTCATAGAAACATTAACACACATTTCAAAATGCCAACATAAATCCTCTATAGAATTGTGGTTCTGTGTGTTTTACTAAGGTTACTACACCATATATTTAAATCACTCTTATACCACTTCAGCAGCCATGGATTCCTCCAAAGAATCCTGGGAACTGTAGTTTGTTAAAAGTGACCACACACCTAAAACCCCCAGTACCCTTAACAAACTACAGTTCCCAGGATATTTTGTGGGAAGCCATGACTGTTAAAGTGGTACAAGGGTGCTTTAAACGTACCATTCCTTTCAAAGGGACCTGCACAGAACAGCTGTCTACAATTGTGAACAACATTTAGCCTAGTGGGTAGTCCAGCTAAGAATGCTTAGGATTTGGCAATAAGGTTGATCATTTATTCCCACAGAATAATCCATGTGACCTCACAGTGGCGCAAGCACTGCTGTATTCCATGTCTGATTTCTTATTTCTGATATAGATTGTAGAAAATCCTGTCTTTTTCCATTGCAAAGGCCTGAATGATTCTTGAGTTCTCTCTCTATTCTACTTTTCGATCATTCAGCCGCAGGCTTTGCCCTGTGATAGTGCTGTACCAAGGGGTCAGGGCAGAAAGAAATTTCTCAAAAAGTTTCCAGACAGATCTGCAGCGCTGAGCAAATTATATCAGGGGCAAAGATTTTGTTATGAAAATTGGTGCAATTTGATGATGCACAGGAGAAGGAGTAAACATTTTTAATGATAGTAGTTAGCTCTAAGTGCAGAGCAGGCTGAGGAATTCGGCAGAGATTAAAGAAGATTTATCTGTCTGCCGTTTGGAAAGAGCTCTGTATATCTCACAGTATTTTATGTATCCAAAAATATTTTTAAGTGTTTGCTGAGATGGCAGCTAAGTCAACATTGACCACACAGGTGTTGTATATGAGGGTGTGTGTGTGTGTGTGTGTGTGTGTGTGAGAGAGAGAGAGAGAGAGAGAGAGAGAGAGAGAGAGAGAGATGCCCCTCTAACCGCTTGTGTTGTCAATACCACCGAATCTTTTCATAACTAGGAGGTGTTGTTCAGAAGAACTGAGGCTATGTACAGATCAGTAGCTCGAAAAGCAACAAGGTCATTTCCCTTGGTGCATTTCCAGTCACTTTCTTATGTTGCTGTAGACGCTAGAGAGGGGAAGGGGATGTCTTCACCCAAAGAGCATTCATGGAAGCTGTCATCTGTGCATATGCATCAGTTGCCTGAACTGTACACATCTCAGCTAAACCGCAGAAACGTTTCCCAAGAAGCTGTAGGATACCTGTGGATTATGGCTAATGCCATGTTGTATTCAGCTTCAAACACCAATGGTGGGAGCATGCTAGAGCTGCAATAAATGGTCATCAGAGGCAGGTTTAGGGCAGCACTGGTTCCCCTGCACTGGGCGCTGAGCTGAGGAGGCTCCATAGGGTGCCGCAACTATAATGTAGTACAGTGGTACCTTGGTTTACGAACTTAATCCGTTCTGGAAGTCCGTTCTTAAACCAAAGCATTCTTAAACCAAGGTGTGCTTTCCCATAGCAGCGGGGGACTCAATTTACAAATGGAACACATTCAACAGGAAGCAAAACATGTTCTGCTTCTAAGGCAAGGATCACAAACCAAAACACCTACTTCCGGGTTTGCAGCGTTCTTAATCCAAGTTGTTCATAAACTGAGCTGTTCTTAAACCAAGGTACCACTGTATATGTGCAGAACAGAAGACAAGAGGTGGAAGACACACCAAAATTTGGGCGCCACTAAAATTTAAAGACCAAAGTTTGTCTCTGGGGTAATGTGCACATAGTCTTAGTTTATTCCTTTTAGCCCGCTGCTTTCTCAGGAAGTCCAGCCTTACACCAGGTGGGACCATTTCGAAACTAGCCCAGGGTTGTCTACTATGTGTGGCTTTGCTGAGTCTCCAGCAGAGATGCCAGCTGCCTAGTCACCTGCTATTTAACCCTTTTTTAACTGGAAATGCTGAACGTGAATTTGAACCCTTCTGCCTGCAGAGCATGTGCTCTGCCACTGAGCGATGGTCACTCACTAAGTCACAAGAGTGTCTTGCATTAGATCAGACCAATGGTCAGTCCATCCCCTGAAATGATAGTGAATGATAACAGGCAGTCTTGTCTGTTGGTTATGTGACCTTTTAGGCTTTGCCAGGGTAACTTGATTCTGAAATGTGATGTGCATGTGATAAAATGAATGTGCATGTGATAAAATGTTCATGAAAGATTAGGTCACAATAGATTTGTTCACATTTGAGATGCTACTGGTCCCCACCCCCACCTACTACAATAGATGAAGAGGGCTAGTCTGCTGGAGGCTGATTAAATATTTTGCTTAAAACGATACATGGATGAGGTCCATATGCAGAAGAGTCCATTTTCCGTTTTTTCTTCTTCAGAAAATTCATTTGATTTTTTGCCTGCTTCTGTCACTCCTTCATTAGAATTAATTGCTCATTTCAGTTAAAGACCCTGGATGTTTTCACACATGCAGACTTCACAAAAATGCAGATCATTTGGCAGAAACAAAGTTTGAACTGTCATGAGAATGCCGATATTGAGAATACTTAATGCTCATTCATACAGGCATGATGTGTTTCAGAATGGCTGCCATAATTTTGAGGTTATGATTCAGAAGTGGCTAACAGTAACATCTGACCTGAATTCCAGCTTTTTCAAATATAATCAGTTAATTCTTATCAACCTTTGATTTGTAGATCTCAAAAAAGTGAAGCTCTCTGGCTTTCATGCCTTGCCCATCACAGGCATTTTGGAGAGCTTACGTTGCACGATTACAGAGTCATATTTTGAAATGTTTTGCATCTAGCCATAAAGAGAGAAGTCTTAATGAGCTCTTGGTCACATGAGCAGTTTTGCACTAGATGTTTGGATTATCTCTGCCACTTTTAATCAAGCTTTCATTAGGATAGAAGTGGTACATTCAAGTTCTCCTTAACTTACATGTAGCTGGTCTACCATTTTTTTTTATTTCTATGACCTGTTGACACAAATTATGTGTCCTGGACCCAGAGGGACAAGGAGAGAGTCACATGCTTTAGGACACAGTCATAAAGGCCAGGAGTAACCCTGTCCCATTCTACTATCTCCCTGCCCTTGAAGAGTCATTTTCACGGCATGCCTGAACTGCAGAGAAGCTTTTAGCTAGTGCTGATGCAGAAGTGCCGGTGGCAATGACAGCACAGGCAGAAGAAAGGGGGTTAAGGTGTTTACTACAGTAAGTTTTGTTTGGCATTTGCTCTATGTATCAAGAAGCCAAACTAGCCTTGCCGGAATAAAGGTTAAAACCGAACTTAGGATCACTTTGTTTCTCTAAGGCAAGAGTGGGTGCTTGGTCGGTAGGCTACTATAAAGTATCTTTCAGATTAAAAATGGATGCAGTTGTTGTTGTTTTCTAATATTACACATTTCACCAAGCACAAGTCTTTTCCCCATGTCCGTTTGTGAATTAAAAGCAGCTCTTTGAGAAGATTGAGCGCATCTGAATTTGAAGTAAATGTGGATTTTGTGACATGAATAGGCATTATTTGAAGAGAGAAAGTGAGCAGGACAGCTCTGGCTAGGACACAAGGCCTATTTTGGAAAATGGCTAATGATCTTCTGTCATGGACTGATTTCGTTCTCACTCTCTCTTTCTCTGCAAAACAACTGTTGGGGATGTCCCCAAAAATCTGGCTAAAGACTGGCTAGCTGGCAAGTAAGGTAAAGCAGAAGCACATGTGTGCCAGACTTTTATAATTGTATTGTGCCACTCCTGGTCCATCTGCAGAATAATGCTGCACCTGTCAGTTGCTTTACTTGGGAGGGGAAAGGGTAGGGGGAAAAATCTGTCTCTGTTTTTTCTCCCTCCGGTATGCTCTTTTCTCCCTAAACTACCCCATTCTATTCCATTCTACTTTTGTGATGCTGCTGTACAAAACAAAACATAGAGGAATAATTTAAATCACATCCCTGGAGCTGGTTGTCTATGGAAGGGTTCACCTTGTGAAATTTCTCCTGTTCTTGTCCTCCTTCTTGAGAAGTTTCTGGCAGTGCCTTTTTTCTAAAAAAATGTTTAGGGGTACTCTCATTTTCCTACTCATATTGAAATACTGCCCCTCAATGAGACATCCGCAAAATATTTAGGAGTACCCCCAGAAAAAAAGCACTGGCTTCTGATATCACTAATAAATTAAACTCTCAAATCCTAGCCGTTTAGAAATAAATATGATTAGGAAATTGATGTACATATCCTGTGTACCCTCCACTTAGAACAGTGTTGGGCAACCTATAGCCCTAAGGACACCTGCGGTCCTTAGCTCAAATTGTGCAGGTGATGCAGAGGCGGAAAGAGGGAAAGGCAGTGACAGCAAGAAAAAAGGAGCAACAGCAAAAGATAAAATTGCTGCAAGCACGGCCTTTTTTGTGAACTGTACACAGGTGATGAAAGCTTTGGCGAAACCTTTGTTAAAATGGCTTCTGTAATTCTATCATCACCACTGGTTCCTCGCTTTTATTCCCGCAAAGAAAATCGTTTTAGCAGGTAATATTTACAGATAATCATATGTTTACAGAATTACCTGTATCCTTTAAATACAAGTGTGTCAAAAAGCATAGCACAGTTTTCAACACAATGCAGTTATACAACTCTCTGGTTACTGTATGTAGGCACTTATAGTGACTCAATTACAACCCACCTCCTCCAAAAAGCAGCGCAATGTAAAAAGCCACTCAGAACTAGAAAATGGATAAAATTAATTCAGACAGGCAACTATATATGGCAGAAGATTTTTCACCAAGACTGGCTCCACCCAGTTTTGACTCCAGGCATGACCCCTTGTGAGGCCGCCTCTGCCTACCACTGGTAGGTAACACAAATGTAATGTCCTCCAGATGTCATGGACTGCAACTCCCATCAACCTCAGCCAGTGTAGCTAATGCTCAGATATGATAGGAGTTGTAGTCTACACCTTGTTGAGGACACCGTGTCGACTACTCCTGATCAAGGCAAACACAGAAGAATTACCCTTGTTAACTCTACTTAAGTTGTATTGTGTTATAGAAATATATTTCTTTCCAGGCTATATTACGGTATATAACGTTAGATGAAGTAGGTTATTGCTTATGAAAGCTCAGACCAGAAGAAATCAATGTTACATCTGTTTTTGTATCAACAAACTGCACTTACCCAAATGTCACCCTTCTTAGACTACTGTCAGCTTCCCCACCCGCTTCATTGCAAACCAGGTATCCTTGGAGTCCCTTATTCTTTCCTGGAGAAATCTGTGACTCTGCTTATCATTAAGGCTTTTTCTTCTTCTGCACATACCATTCCTTTTTCTCTACACTGCCCCTCATGGTTTCCCCACTATACTCCTTTTCTCTATTCTGTAGGTGAATGTCTCCCTACTATGGTTCACCAACGAGCCTCCATAGCTTTGAATCCATAGCTTTGAACCTTCCAAAGATGCTCTCCTAATGTGCTATGGGAGGGGAGAAGCTATTCCACTGGCCTCAGCATATGCTCTCTCTCTCTCCCTGATATGGTTTTACCTGTATGTCCTCAGGGGCCATTGCACCATTACTTCTTTCATGCTTGCTTGTACTGTACTGTACTCAATTCCACTTGGGCCAAAAGTACCAGTGTTGATCACTACTATCTTACTAAAGGTTCCACATCATTTAGATTGTCCCAGACTCTTGGTTTGCCCATCACTTGAGATGTATCTGCAAGCCACTTGAGCTTTTTCCCAGCACTTGCTTTAGGGATATCAATAGGAATACACTTGAGTGACAAGTATATACTGTAGAACTGTTCATGCAAAGTTCTCCGATCCCAGCTTTCTTCTGAGAGCTGCTGAAGAGTTTTCCATAATCCTTCATTTTTTATTATTCAATGCAATAGAGAGAGGCCTAGGAATGTCCCATAGAGAGCTAGCTCAATACCTCAGCCGCCTTCTGTGCTTATGTTCTCATTAGCTTCTACACACACATTACAGAGAACTGGGTAGAGTGCTTAAGCTGGATAGGTGATTTTCATATGTGTTGTGGGTCACCGTTATGCTGTGATAGTAACAGGGCTAGCATACCTCTTTAATTACCATGAAGTCAGATTGTTGCAGTTCAGGAGGTAGCTATTGTAAGAATATCATGTCAATAATGCATGCTGTGAAAACAATATGTGGTGATGATAAAAGCAACTCTTCAGATGACATGGTGATGACAGAACTGTCTGGATATAACATGTTGTTTTCAAAAATGATACATCATAAGCATAAATAATATAGCTCAACTCTATTTTTTTATCATCTGTGTGAAATAAAATGTAATTATCACAGATTTTTAGGTACCAGGTGGCTGGGATTTTCTATTTTACCAGGTGGTACTAGTGGATGTTTTCTGATCTTATATTCATCTATTTAAGTAAAAAAAATTATGCTGTACCTCTGCAGGATTTTGACAAAGCCTGGTCTCTTTATGATGCTGCCTTTAGCTACTGTACCATGTTCAAGACCTTGTTATTGACATACAAAACTCCTGACCTGGTTACCTGAAATATTGTCTGCCCATATCTAGACCTCTTAGATCACATAGAACATCTGAGGAGAACTTATTATCAGAGGATGCCTCATGGACCATTTGACGGTGACTCAGAAACAGACCTTTTCTCTTGCCACCCTGTATTTCGGAATGCTCTTCCTTCTGTGTCCAGGATGCTTCTTCCACTAATTGTTTTACACATCTTTTATTCTCCCAGGCTTTCTCTTACCACTGAATTTTGTAATCAAAGCTGGACCCCGCATTGATAATTTGGACTTTTTTTTATTTGTTTTATCTGTTTTATAATGATGTGGGGATTAACATGTTTTGTAGGTCCCTTGCAGATTTTTCTTTCATCCCAACTGGGTTAGAAATGTTCTTAAGTAAATAAATACAAATAGGTTTTGTGCATTCCATATGTCACTACAGCATTCTGCATCCACAAAGATATCCGCAAATGGTTATCAGCATAGTCTTGACTCAGAATACAAAATATTGTGGTACTCTTAGTTTAGCTCTGCACAAACAAAGGCTCAACGCACCGAGAGTCCAAGAGGATAACTACCGTAACTAACTGTGCCCCGCCCCCCTTTCTGATCACCTTGAGCCTGTAATGCTGGATGGGTTGTCGCCAATGTTTGTCTTTCTCAGAATACAGCCATTGACAATAACAGACATGACTCACTAAGGTTTGATCATTTCAGTGGGTCTGCTCTGAGTACAACCTAGCTGAATACTGTATATCCTGGAACCCAGATTCTGCCACCTGGAATGGCTGCTAGGCGATGGGGATGGATGTGGAGATAGAATCGAAAGGTTTAGATGTTGTTTTCACAAACATTTAACTATTTATAACTGTCCACACACATGGACGGTGCAGCATTGGATGAGGAGGGGACTGGATAAGTGCATCCTGTTCACTCAGGTGCTGATCTGCTATTCTGTGAATGAGCAGTGAAGCAAACTTACCTGCCAGGGAGAAAAAGTACAATGCTACATGCTTCTCACTTTTCCAAGCAGTGCTACAGTCCCAGCTGTAGGGTTTCATGTCATTGGAAGTGCTGTCATAATATCTGCCTTATTTTAAAATCTATAAAAGCAGAGCCTAGTGCAGGGATATGTACTCCTATAAGAAGGTGAAACAGCCAATATCAGATCCCCAGGGAGCAACTTGAATAGCCTCAAGATTCTAGCTAACTTTGACCTCTCTCTCTCTCTCTCTCTCTCTCTCTCTCTCTCTCTCTCTCTCTCTCTCTCTCTCTCCTCTATTCTCTCTCATATGGCAGATCATTTGTCTCCGTTCCCCCAGTAGACAAATTGTCCATTCAGCAAACCACCCATAAGCATAAAGAAACAGGAACCTCTTTTTACCAGGTCTACGATCAGTCCTTCAAATAGTCTTCCATGATGAGTTGGCTTGGGGCTGTGACCAGTTAGCCACACATTGCAAAAGCGTTTCCTAGTACCAATGTCACTTGTCAATATTCCTCACTGCTTGAGGAAGGCCAAATGTGGGGTGTTAGCCCTCACAGCAATCACTTTTTAAAACAAATTCTGCCCCATAACCATGAACAGAATAGCCAACGATTTGAATGTTGGGCTGCATCAAACAGCCCCAAATATATATATATATATATATATATATATATATATATATATATGGAATTAAGTGTAGGTAAAAAATTGCAGAAAACTGACATAGTAAGAGGGAAGCGCTCTGATCACATAAATGGTTGTCTACATTGCATGACCAGGCAGCAACAGCCCCAGCCCCCAGGGATCATAAAGAAGGAATAAATACTCTCACAATGTTATATGGAATTAAAATTAGGCCACAACTTTATTAAACTTCCGAATGTAGGAAGACCTTGGCTTAGGCCTTGGGCGTGTATCCCTCCCAGCCCCCCCAGCCAGGGGGAACTGGGGCTCATCAGGGTAAATGGGATATGGGGGTGCTCTGCGAGACGTAAGTGTAGCAGGCAGCCAAGCCCATATCCCCCCACACTGACGACTTTTCAGTGTATGGCCAGTGACACCCATATATATAACCCCTTTAAGAGGGGCATCCTGGAATCGCCACTGCAGGGGGGTGAGTCACCACTTCAGGCCTCCCCCCCCCCATATAGGGAAGAAAAAACTGAAGGATTCCACCAAGGCCATAGCCGCCAAAGTTGCGACAAATTGCTACAGGGAAGACAAAACCTGCTAATGCAGGAACAATTCTTCCCAGTCCTTCAACAGCAACCAGTCAAAGATCGTAGCAGTGCTCGCTAAACAGGAAGAAAAAGTTAATCCGCAAACAAGAAACATTAAACAAAGGGAGGGTAGGGAGGGTGAATCTCCAGAGCCGACTGCCTGGCTATTGTCGGCTCCACCCCCTATTTATAAATGGGGCTGGCCCCATCTCCCAGCAAGAAACTTGATTACTGAGGCTGGGCGTGAACCTCCAAAAATTAACACTGAGGGGCAAGCCAGCTCCTGTTCCAGCTCCACAATGTAAAGTGTGAGTGCTCATTACAAAAACTAAATCAGGAAATGCTGAGGAATAGATCAAATTAGAAAAGAAAAGTTTATCTCTCAGTTAAAAACATCTCTGGTTCTATATAAATCAAAACACACCACAAAATAGTGGCAGGCTTCTGACCAACTCAGTCGCCAATTCTAGGCAGCTCCATCTAAACCCATTCTCATATCCCCTTGAAAACCCTTTGTTCTGGGTTCTCAGCTTACGATAAATAATGGAGTTTTCTGTGACTTCTAATGAAAACGTGTCAGCTTCTACCTGCTCAGTGCTTAGCCTATGTATTTCTGAGAATTTGACTTTTTAAATCAGATCCACCCAAACCGCTGGCAGTTGTGTTGCGCTTAGCATATTGTTATGTGTTTGGAGTGTTAAACTGGGTGCCAGACACTTCTAATCTCTGGATCCACCAAGTGTTAAAATCTAACCAAGCCAAGCTAGCTTCCCGTGCTGTGATGGTGGGCTTGGTGGAGATGGCAAATGGGTGGGGCCCCCTCCCTCAACAGAAAACGTTGAGAGCAGAGTTTGGCAGTGATGAGACCTAAAGCATCAAGCTTGAGAGAGAGTCAGAACAACATTTGAGAGCAATGTTTGATTTCTGTTTAAGTGCAAGGCTGTGGCTATGGGAGAAACAAGACCCCTTGGGGATGTTAATGCTGCGAAGCCCCTCATCTAGGCTCAGGTTGTGTATATGTGTAAATAAACCATATATTGTAAAGACAGCACAGTCTCTCCTGTGCCTCATTTTCAAAAGGAAACACAAATCCTGGGTAAGCACCTGGAACCCCTGGAATCTCGAACCACTTGGAGATTGGGGTGCCATGCAACAATGTATTTTACAGTGTGCAGCTGTAAAACAATTGGAATGCTTCTTACCAAATAGGTTCCTTATTACAGATGGAAAGTTATATTTTTTTTGTTTGTGCCAGAGAGAGAGAGAGAGATCCAGTGCCCTTTAGTTTTATGTTTAAAAGATGGAGGCCCTTCAGACGAATGCAAAATGGAGATAAATACTGTGCCTTTAAAGACCATTTCTGAGCTTTTCATATAACCTATCGGGCTCTTGGTCCATTATAACATTTAATCTGCATCACATCTCGCTTCCTAATCGTTACTTTTTGTTCCAATTGTGAGCTGAGGGGGTGGGAGAGAGATGAGAATCTCAGTTAAGCGCCAGTAAAACAAGTTTGCTCTACAGCTGGCGAGCCCTGAACACACGTTAACAGTGCCTTATGGCAGTATTCAATCAAATGAGTCCATAAACTAAAAATAATCACCCTAATACTAATACCTATTATTCTTCATTGTTACTGGTCGCTATGGTGCTGCATTTGACTGTGAAGAATTCACCGCCATTATTACCCTCTGTCTGTCTGAGCACTGAGCATCTCTTTTCTCTCCCCCTCTCTCTCTCTTCCACCCGCCCTCCTGAAATGTGATCTAATTGCAGAATCCACACCTGTTCTACAGTTCAATAGAAGCCGCTTTTGATGAAGGCAGACTTTCAAGCACATATACACACACATCCGTGCACGCGCGTGAACACACACACAACAACAACAACAACCACAGTCACTAAGGTCTTCAGACACAGGAAAAATATATAGCATGGGCTGATCAGAAAATAATATTGTGCAGTGCGTGTGCGGGGGGGGGGGGGAGAGAAGCCTGTGTTTTGTGGTCATTGGAAGATTGCTGATGGGTGCATAAATAAAGCATGCTGGAACATCTGTTCTTTGTTGTGCATTCAGCTTTTTAATGTCTTCAAAGAGCAGCTCTGACGCATCACTGACTACCACTCCCCATTCTAGCAACATTTTACCAGAAAATAATAAACCTTCCTGGTGGGGTGCAAAGAGCCAAGGCATTCGGGCAATGCCATTAATTTGGAAATATTTCTTCTTTCTGGGATTTTAAATTCTCTTTCCCTTGAACGCAGTTCAATTTTGGGATGCAGGCTGGCATCCCTATCTGTCTGTGTAGTAAATCAGCCTGAATAGTCTCTTCCAACCTTTCTCTAATTTTTTTTTAAAAAAGATTTTTTTAAAAAGAAAGAAAGAAATGAGCCACCAAGTTAAAGTTTACAGACATTTCCCCCTCTGATCTTCATTATGTTTATTCCAAAAATCTTACTCTCCCCAGAAAGAATTGTTTTATTTCTCTTCTTCTAAAATGCTATCGTATTTATTTCTACCGATAAAATTCAGAGGCAGCAGAGACCACCTGACAGTTTAACAATATTGGCTGGTTATTCTGATGGAGTGTACGAGGCAGGAAAAGATTAAAAAATGGGGGAGCCCTAGACTGAGGGAAAGCAGCTTGAATTCTAAAATAAAAATTTAGCAGCATGAATTTCTCTCGCCATAGGCAATGAGGCTACTATGAATTTCAGATGCATCTCCTGAGCTGTCAATGATGTGGAAAGCTGAGATTGCCACAAATCTTTGTAATGCCAATGTGATTTGATGTAATTGCAATTGAAGGTATAGCGACATAAAATGGCAGCTGAGAGCAAGCTGTTTATGTATGTACAGTATACAGAGATGCATTTGTCCTGCTCGCTAGGATCATGAGGCAGATTGCTTTGTAACATTTTCCTCGCTCCCTTTCTCTCTCTCCTTAGGTCACAGCGTAAAGGTATTGAAATACCAATTAGATACTAGTAGGCAGCGGCGTAGCGTGGGTTATCAGCACCCGGGGCAAGGCAAGTAATTTGCGCCCCCTAACCCGTGGATTTGTGCCCCCTAACCTGTGGATTTGCGCCCCCAAACCCGTGGATTTGCCCTAACCCCAGATGTTGCGCCCGGTGCGGCCGCCCCCCCTGCATCCCCCACGCTACGCCACTGCTAGTAGGCCATATCTCTGTAGACTTTTGCAATGCCGTGCAAAGCAGAACCTTGTCTCTCTGATGCTATGGGCTATTTATGCAAGGATTTTCTTTAAGGTATTTTGGAGACACCCCCTCCCCTGCCATTCTTCTTCTGATGCACATGTGATCTATACATGGAACCAGGTCCCAAACATGCTGGCTGCTAGAGCAGGGATGGCCAATGTGGTACCCTCCAGTTTTTGTGGGACTACAACTCCCATCATTCCTCTCAAATTGGCCATGCATCTGGAGGGCACCACACAGACTACCCCTGTACTAAAAGAAGATGACTATGGCAACCTGGGTATAATAATAATAATAATAATAATAATAATAATAATAATAATACTGACTCTTCCACAGAGTGGAGCCACAGCATGGCCATTTGGGCATGACTTGAGGTAGACAATATTTTCTCTACAAGCTTCATCGTCAAGAAGCCTACCCAACATGAGGCCCGTCTTTCAAAAATGGAGACCCTAAATTGTTCGTTTTACTCATGGCAATCACTGTCTCTTTACGTATGATCACAGTAATGCAACAAATCTGAGATGACTCTAATACAATACTTCTGAAGATGGGACTTAATGAAGAAGTGTTCATTTTAGCTAGAGTTAGTGCCCTGATCCCATATCTTTGCAACAAGCAATATATATTTTGCCCATTTACACTTTCTGGTATATTCTAAGGACTACTAGTAAGGAGGTGGGTTTAAAAGCATGTTCATAACCAATGTGTTGAAAAAGAGACGCTAGGTAGAGGGGCGGGGCAGAGAAGGAAATGAAAAAGTAAGTATGTGTGAGGGTGGGTGGGGAAATGGGCTAAAATGGCTGGAATCCTGAACAGCAGCATGCCCCACTGCAATCTTTTGTTGCAGGGAGCACTTGTTAGCTTAAAGGTAAAGGTAAAGGGACCCCTGACCATTAGGTCCAGTCGTGGCCGACTCTGGGGTTGCGGTGCTCATCTCGCTTTATTGGTCGAGGGAGACGGCATACAGCTTCCAGGTCATGTGGCCAGTATGACTAAGCCACTTCTGGCAAACCAGAGCAGCGCACGGAAACGCCGTTTACCTTCCCGCCGGAGTGGTACCTATTTATCTACTTGCACTTTGATGTGCTTTCGAACTGCTAGGCAGGGACCGAGCAATGGGAGCTCACCCCGTCGCGGGGATTTGAACTGCTGACCTTCCAATCGTCAAGCCCTAGGCGCTGTGGTTTAACCCACAGCGCCACCCGCGTCCCTAGGTAGAGAATAGGGTCATGCTTTTATTGTGTACTTGAATACCAGCTACTAGAACATCTGTTATGGGGTGTGGTCTTCAGGAACCACTCCATGTTGTTTTGTTATGTAAAGTGGTGCTGAAAATCTCTTTCTTCATTGAACAAAAAGAGGCAGACAACATGATTCCATGCAAACCTACCTCTTGCACATTGGCTCTAGCCTGCCCAGGAACGGGACAGACAATACAATAATATTTGTGAATTTTATTAAAAATACATATATTAAAAACATGTGGCTTGTTATGCATATATTCAGGCGAATGTCAGAGGGTAGTTTACATTACTCAACAGGAGTAAAGATGTCAAGATAGGGTCAATGATTAGCAAGGGGTTGCATAGCTTCTGTAGGCTTCTGTTGCCTTTCTTGGAGCAGAAATATCAACCTCTTTATTGTGTCTTAGATATGATAGTGGTCTGCAAAATAACTTCTGTCTGGTAAGAAATGCAGAGACCCTCACAAGCATTGCTACAATGACTTTCTTAATGTGGAATTCTTCACAGCTTTTTCTATATATGACAGCATCAGTCATACTGTGGAGAAACATGCTATTGATAACTACAGGAATATGTTTTGACTGTAACTTGACTGTAATTATGCAACCCCTTTTGTGGGAGTAATCCCATTAACATTAATGGGACAACTCAGCAGCATATGTGAGTTTCCACTTATGCCATGGTTGCACTTATGCCACTCTTTTTTGTATCAGAAATAGCCACTGTGTGATTGTCAGTGTTATTTGCAAATGAAGGGTTCCAACAAGGCTAAATGTTTCTTTTCACAAACCATTCCCCCCCCCCCAAGTAAATGAAGAATCTTATTTTACTACTTTTAAAAAAGAGTTTTTGACAGCCCCCCACCATACGACATTTGCAATGACTGAAGGGCTTGCAGAGCCACAATGCAGATGGCATATGTGTTCAGCACTGACCTTTCAGGAGACAAATTTAAAGCTTACCACCCAAGTGAAAATGGATTCAAGGGTTGTAATCAAGTTTTGTGCAGCTATTCTAGATGGAAGCAGAGTGAGGACCAAACTAGAAAGTTCTTTTATAGTGTTGTTAGCAGTCAGACCTGGAGATTTCGAACATTTAATACTAGGTGTGAAAGGCCCAATTCACACTGGGACTGCAGCATATAGGGAGGGGAGATACAACTTTTTCTCTTGTCAGGGATAATCCTGATAAGAATCAACCTTTCACATGGCTATTGGCCTTCTCCCCAGTTCTCCTTTGTACTTAGGGTTTTTTCCTACTTCCACAGCTATATGCAATGTGGGGGTGTTCAGTTTCCACCAGGATTATGATTGGAGAAGAAAGGACAAAACCTTCCCTTCCCGTGCATTGCATTCACAATAAAACCCAACCCTTAGGTAATGGTGCAATAAAAGTCCTATCTAGGCTGTCCCTGATAAATTGCATTAACTAAATGACCTGGGGAAATTCCAGATGCCTGTCATGTCTGGGGATCTCAAGATGTGCCCCTGCGTCAGTGTGTGGGAGAAAGCAGCATCTGTTAAGGATGGGCATGGGTAGCAGCCTACAATTGCAGCATCACCCTGGGTAGGCCCTGCCTCTGGGACCTAATGAGCAGTATATTCTGTCTATGGGATGCAGGTGGCGCTGTGCTCTAAAGTTTAAACCACTAAGCCTCTTGGGCTTGCCGATCGGAAAGTTGGCGGTTTGAATCCCCATGACAGGGTGAGCTCCCATTACCCTGTCCCAGCTCCTGCCAACCTAGTACTTCGAAAGCATGCCAGTGCAAGTAGATAGATAGGTGCCGCTGTGGTGGGAAGGTAAACAGTGTTTCCGTGCGCTCTGGCACTTGTCACGGTCCTCTGTGCACCAGAAGCAGTTTAGTCATGCTGGCCACATGACCCCAAAAGCTGTCTGTGGACAAACACTTGCTCCCTTGGCCTGAAAGTCAGATGAGCTCCGCAACCCCATAGTCGCCTTTGGCTGAACTTAACCGTCCAGGGGTCCTTTACCTTTACTTTTTATATGCTGTCTCCTTGAAGTGGTACCTGGAGAGTGGACTGGAGGGGAGTTCTCTTCCCTCTGTTCTGCTCCTGGCTATAAACACAGCTCAGCACCCTTCCCAGGGCAACTTTGGCCACTTGGAAAGGTACCTTAATTCAGGGGAGAACTATTATCTACACCCCTTTTCATTTTCCAGTACTACTCAGCTCTTTGCGATCATTTCCACAGTTAAGGGGAGAACCAGAATATGGTCACCCTAGGAGCCAATGATGCCTTAACTAATGGTGCTGCTATGTCTGCCCCCCCTCAAGGAGCAGGAACTCACCCCTAGAACCATGGTGATCCACCTAGTAGTCACCTCATTATGTCCTAGATGAGAATATCAAAGCCAGTTAAGAAAGTGATGAAGCTAGGTATCTGGTGGATGCAGCCCAGCCAGCCATGTTCCAGGTGAGAAGGGCAATCTTTCGCCGTTCTTTTCATTGTCATGCAGCTACTTTGCCAGCCACAAGATGAGTATGAGTTCTTCTAGGAGGTACTTGGTTCTTGTAGGAAGAAGGTCCATGTAATTGAGACTGCCACTCCTCTGTTGCAGGCAAGTGTGTTACTGCATTCAAACCTGACTCCTCCGGTTTTTGCCATGGCTCAGCAAAAGTAACTGGGCTGATCAATGCAGCGTGAGCTGCAAAGTGAGGGTCTCCAGCAAGCAGAGATCCTACTGCCCTACGGGGAGAGCCCTGCTCCCACTCTTTAAGCTCTCTCATTGAGAGCCTGGCTGATGTCGTAGCCATGCCCACTTCACTGTAGCAGTTATTCCCCACCTCATTATGTCTTTTTTCAGTAAAGCCCAGGGCTTCCTTGACCCATGCACCTTATTCAGGGGCTTCAAAGCTTGTACATGGTAGTCTCAGCAAACACAGTTGTCAGGAGACCAAGAACCTATTAGCTCCAGCACAAAATACACTATGCAAGATACACATAAGATGAGCTTAGTGTGCTGGTTAGGAACCATACTTGGCCTTTTCCTTAGCACTTATTTAGGGCTGAAGGTAGGGGAAATTACCACTGCATCCTGGACTGATACCTAGACCAGGGCTTTGAGCCTTTGTGACATTCATGTACAGTCTAGGAATACCAGGCATACTGGAGTGGGCAGGGACTCCAGTATCTTCCCCCAGCCTCTTGCAACTAGATGGTTCTCCACTCACCAGACATCAGTTTGCTGGTGTCCTCCGCAGGTGCTTCTCAGGTTTGGTGTTTACGCCAAGGAGTATCGAGCCCACTCATTTCAGATAGAGGCAGCCACAGCAATCCTAAGCACACCAAATAAAATTATTTGCACACTGCACTCAGCCTATATTTCCCAACCCAGACAGTTTCTGTTCAGGGCAGGCTCAAAGTTCTGCCATTTATGGCATACTCATCCATGTGCTGCAGCTGAGCAGGCTATTGTTGAATAAAAAAATGCAGAGATGAGCAATCAGCCCCCAGTAAAATCAATAGTACTTACTTCCAAGTAAATCCATTTAGGATATGTTAGGTAGGGTGCATAGCTTTGGCATTCCTCATTCCTTTTAATGAGGTTTGCATGGGTTGGTTTTTTGTTTTGTTTTTTAGTATATATTAAAAAATTGTCCTATCGAAATGAATGGAGGTTGTGCTGCCGAAATGCCTCGTTGATTGCATCCATGGTGCTCTTCCTAGGTCTAAACAATGCATAAGAAGAGAAGCAGATTAAAGAAAAGAGGGGGAAACGCTATATACACTAATCTAACACACAGCAAAGGCCACTTTACATTCCAAACCAGCACTGCTGGGTAAATTGTTCTACAGCTGGCAACTGTAACTGTTTCCAACAGAGTTTGAACACACTCATCTACTTTCATTATGCTGACATGACTGAAAATACCTCCAGCCAGACGTATTCGTAAGCCACAACTCTCTCTCTCCCTCTCCCTCTCTCTTAGTGTCAGTCTCTAGGAGCAAATATAGTGGGACCTCAAAACTGATGGAATGATGAAATGAGTATAATTTTTTAAGAGACTAAAGCCTCTGGATCTCTACTAGAAGGTGCCAATGTAGTGGAGACGTTTGCAATTCAGCAGAGATATAAATGGATGTTTTAGTGCAATACCTTGCAGAAGGTAGTAAATGCTTTTTATTTCTACAGAAGCAAATAACTTGATGCCAAGGTTAATAAATGGGGTGGGGTGGGGAAGAAGAGCACATACATTGCCGATGATTTATAATCTTACAAGCTGCAAAAGGAGTTCCCATTCAAGTGATGTGAATGCCACCCGAAGATGATTTAAGGTGCAGGCCTAATCCTAGTCCCTGCCTGCTGGGCCTAATGGAGTGGTAGAGCTACCGCTGCATTGGAAACCCTCCTGAGCTTGCAAGTTTCAGTCTTGGAAAGCTTTTCCCTTCTCCAAAGCATGGGGATTGGAGAGTGCTAGCAAAACCATCCCCTCTGATTACAAACTAGACCTGCCAGTCACAATGGAGCTCTTCCCCCATGCCCTCTCCCCAATCTGGTACTTGCTCTCCCCCCACCACACCACCCTGGTGTTATGGTAAACTTGGAGGCGGTTTGGCAAACTTAGAGATGACAGCTTTGCTTCTGACAAATGCAAAATATCTCTAAGGAACCCAGGACTCAGATACATTAGTAAACAAAAAGTGTTTTATATGCGTTGTAACATGTGACACCAGATGGCTCTGTGGAGTCCTGTCTTTTGCCAACACGATTTCCCATAATAAAGTTTACAGCATGTTTTCCTGAAATGCTTTTTTTGATGTGTCTAGATCTAGTCCCAGCTTGCCTTGGGATTCATTTGAATTTGATGCACACCTCTCTTAGAAACCACTAGCCCTGGCAGACCTTTCCTGCGCTTGCCTTAAAGGTAGTCATGCTAGCCTACTGCAGAAAAGAACTGTGTCTTCTGACTTCTGGAAGATTAACAAAGTTTCTCCTGTAGGGAAGTTGACCTAAGCTAATGGCTGTGTCCATAAGTTCTTCTTAGCAGAACAGATAGCTTGAGGAGCAATTTCATCAGATAAAATAATATGAAGATATCCCAGTGCCACATCCCAACCCCTATTCTGCCCCTTCTGACACAGGTATTTGCCTGTTATGGATCTCTGCCATCTCATCTAGCTTGGACCATATTAAGCTGTATAAGTCAATTTCCCTGAAAGGCAAGGTTCTTCCTTCTCTCCACATCCTTAGGCTTGATGTCCACACATAGAATAGCAGACAAACTGTTTTTGGTATCTAAAGTACAGGTAGACATTACCTTCCCGTAACTTTCTTCAACAGCAATATCTGGAGAGCCATAGATCCTTCCACCCCCAGTCTGCAGCAATAAAGGAAAGAGCATCACTATTAAAGTTTTTACATGTCCCTTCACTCTTTATAATGCATGGGAACTGAATTAAGATAATTGTGTATCATGGAAACTGTGGGTCTGCTGTCAACACAGGTGCACCGCCTAACATTTTTTGGGTGTGTATATGTAAGGGTGGGTGTTTTGCTGAGCTGTAAGAATGTTCATAATAATGTATGACCTTTCTCTTCCTTGTGGGATGTCTACGGCCCACATGAATCCCAGAAGTTCAAATGAGATGGAATATTCCAAAGGTTTTATCCCATTTCACTTAAGATAAAAAGTGGGATTTGAGAAAAGTGTCAGATATAAAGGTCAGTGCTTTAAGTGACCTATATATGCTAGGTCTGCTCCCTGCTGCTTTCACATTCAGTCTCCTGAGAGCTCTACCTAAATCATTCTGTCTCTTGCTATTTCTTAATAGCAATGTCTATCCAGTTTGCAAGCCTGAATGACACAGGACCACTGCAAGAGCACTTTCTATAGTGACTTGAGTCTATTTAATAGCAATTCTTGTCCCCATGGTAAGAACATGAGAACAGCATGGCTGGCTCAAACTGAAGGCCTTTCCAATCACCGTTGCCAAACAGATGCTTATGGGAACCCTACAAGTAGGACATGAGAGGACTAACACTTTCCTGTTCATGATCCGCAGGAACTGGAATACAGAGACAAGTTGCTTTCATATGATACTGGAGGCAAGATGGTAATCATGACTTGCAGTCATTGATGGCCTGATTCTCCATGACTTTGCCTAATGTTTTTAAAGCCATCCAAATTGGTGACCATCACCACACCATTGTGGCGAAATTATTTACTTTATAGGTATTAAATCTCCCATGATTTAGCTTTATTGGATGACCCAGGGTTCTAGAATTACGAGAAAAGGTCTCTTAGTAATACTTTATTCACACCACACACAACTTTATAATATTCTTGTTTACTCACCTTTATTTATTTATCATAATAAAAAGCACGAAACATTGTAACCTTTCCTTATTAGTAAAGTTGCTCCAGCCCTTTGAGCGTTTGGGTTGTGCTTTTCAGCACCTTTTCTAGCTCTGTGATACATAGCTAGCTAGCTAGCTAGCTAGATGCAGAAACTGTACGCAGAATTCCAAGTGTGGTTGCAGCAATTATAAATGAATTTTGATACGGACAGTTTAATTTTTCCCCCACCCTCCTCCATCCTTTTCCTAAGGACTCTTACATGGAATTTACCTTTTCCACAGCTGCGACACAATGGATCAACATTTTCATTAAGCTATCCATCTCAAACCCAGATCTCTTTCTTCATCCGTTACAACCAGTTCAGACCCCATTAGTGTAGTAGATGTGAAGTTGGGGCTTTTAACTCCACCGTGCATCACTTCTCGCTTCCTCATATTGAACTGCAATGTGCCTCCATTTACCCATTTTGGAGAGATCCTTTAGGAGCACCTCACAAATTCCTTTCTGTTTTTATCAGCCTGAATAATTTAGTATTATCAGCAAACTTGGCCACCACGTTGCTCACTCCTATGACATTCATTTGCATAGTCACAAGCTGCCTGCTTCTGGAGTTCTAGAAATTGCCTAGAACTATAAACTTTTTGTTAATGGGTCAGTTTAAGGTAAGATAGTGCACATTATCTCTCTCAAAGGAAGGGGAAAGTATGATGGGAGTAACCATAACTCAGTGGTAGAAAACATGCTTGATGAGAGGTCCCATAGTCAATCTGTGGCAAATCCAGTTAAAAGGGTCTGAGGAGCAGGTGATCGGAATGAGCTTTGCATAAGACTCTGGAGAACTGTGGCTTGTCAAGGGTAGACAACAGTGGGCTAGGTGAACAAATAGTCTAACCTGGTATAAGGAAGTCTCCTATGTTCTTAAATTTAACTAATTAATACCTGCAAAGTGCTCTCAAATCTGCAGAATTGACGGTGCCTGCTTAAAGTTCAAAGCACAGCAATTCCAATTAAGCAAATGGCTCTCTATCCTGCCATCTTAAAGCAAGAATGAAGATTATAGACAAAGGTACTTGCTTGTTGAATTTACCCATAACATAATGACTGGGATAGTTTTTAGTGCCTGTGGATTATCAAGGCCAGTTTGATGCAGGAATGACTTGGACTGCTGCCCATGACCCTGTATTTTCAGAGGCTTTCATTGATTTGAAATACAAGAATTAGTATCTGGGTAAATGATTTAAAAATGTTTACGTACAGTAAGCCCACAACTTACATGCGTTTAACTTGTGTGCATTAAGCTTTATGCACTTGGCATTTTTTTAAAAAAGGGGGGGAAAGATTAAAAGGGGCGCCAAAAGTTGGTGGGTATCCAGGAAAAAATACTTTGGCTATTCCATCCGCCATTGCTCCTAATGTGTTTTGACTATATGCGATTTTGGCTTTAGGCACAATCCCCGGAACGTAACCCCTGCATAAATTGAGGGCTTACTGTACTTCACAGTGAAAAACTAGTATGGATAATGGGACATATTGTATTAATGTAATTTTGTGGGCTTTTTTTCTCCTGTAAGCAAAATCAAGTGCCAACCTAGGAGTGAGTAGGACTTCCCTGAGAAATGCAATTGAAACCAGTAGCAGGCAGAGGGTTGGGGCAGTTTTGCTCACTTGACTTCACGATGGAAGTACCATATTTTTCGCTCTATAAGACGCACCAGACCACAAGAAGCACCTAGTTTTTGGAGGAGGAAAACAAGAAAAAAAATATATTCTGAATCTCAGAAGCCAGAACAGCAAGAGGGATTGCTGCGCAGTGAAAGCAGCAATCCCTCTTGCTGTTCTGGCTTCTGGGATAGCTGCGCAGGCTGCATTCGCTCCATAAGACGCACACACATTTCCCCTTACTTTTTAGGAGGGAAAAAGTGAGTCTTATAGAGCAAAAAATACGGTAATGGCTGCTAGTTACTGAGGGCGGAGCAAGGCAGTGGGGAGCTGGGAGTAGGCACAGGGGCAGGAGCACCTATACTACATTAATCCGCATGCTGTCTTGCCCCTCCTTGCCCATCCCCAGGGACGGCTCATCGTGTTTTGCAGCCTGAGGCAAAATGGGAAAGTGCTGTTCTGCTCCTACCAAAGCCTCCCTTGCCTGCAATGTGTGGCAGAGGCGGTACCAACAGGGGGACTGCCTCATGAGCTTCTGCCACCAAAGGCAGCTGCCTTAGCCTGTGTCATGGGCAAGCCGGCCCTGCCTTCCCTTCTTGGTCATAGGCAGCAGTTGGTGGTGTTGGGAAAACCAGTTGAGCAGCACTTCCTTGTCTGCTCCTACACATCAAAGCTGTGTTGGATTTCAGTCATAACTTCTCATTTTGAAGTTTTGTACCAGAGGAAATATCTGCGGCAAACAAACATCTGAGGCAAGATGGAGGGAGATGTGGTGATAGGCACAAAAACCATTCAACTCAAAAGATACATTGTTTCAGTTATTTATTTATTATGACATATCATAGGGCAATGTGATATTTCACGCTCCTTAGATACCAGTGTACTAGGAAAAGCTGCTGAACAGAACAGAATAGCGTACAACAGGATACTTAGCAGCAGTGCAATTTTGCCCTACAACAGAAATAAAGTTTACAACTTCTATAAAAATTTGAGAAATAACACCTGCAAAGCAACTGTGAGAAGCACAGAAATGTGAATATAATCTATGTATAGTTAATCCAGCTATAATCCTGCAATCCATATTTTGAGGAGATTGATGACTTGAAAGAAAAGTTTATACTTTATAAACGTGATTTTAATTATCCACTTAGAAACCTTAATTCTGGGAGCTAGTTAATGAATGATACATGCGACTGGTTAGAGAGATCCGTCCCCCCCACCTCATATCACAGCACAGAATACATATTGTCAAGTAGTCAATGGCTTTTCAAATTTTGGGGGTGGGGGGCTTTTTCGCATTTTAAATACACCAATCTTGTTAACCCTTTTTGGAGAGAATAGAATAGAGGCCTAAATTTCATTGTGCTTGTTCCTTTTTTCCACTGCCTGCTTCAGATATGGGGCACTATTTAACAGAGCAGAACAACAGGGTTCCCAAAACACTTCATAAGAGTCCAGGCACAGAAGAAATTAAATGAACCAGATAAAAATCTGTCTGCCCTTTTCACAGCTAGGACAGGTCATAAGCATGCAATTATTTAGTGAGATTGTGATGAGACAAAATTAAATACAAACTTTAAACACAGCTAGGAGCTCTTCCTGTTGCCTTAAAAATGCCTTGGGCAAAGACAGTACAGCTCAGGAAGGAAAATGTTGAGCGATTGCTAAAATAATGTAACTGTGCTAGCAGCTTTCTCCTTTAGAAAGCAAGTACCTTCCTTACTTGGATTCCTACTGAAATGAAAAGAACAGCAATGTTTTATCTCCCCAAGTCACTTCTCCCTTTGTGTTGTGTGCATTTTTGTTGTCAGAATCAAGTGAAAATAGTTAAATTGTGACTACACAATCAAAAGATGTGTCTTGATGCCGGAGTCATCAGTTTCAGAAAGTATCCTTGGCTGTTCCGTAGAGCAGGGTCTTCTCTGTTATGGCACCCACTGTTTGTGGTTCTCCCTTCCACCAGCAGATCAGGCTTGCACTAGATTCAGGTAGGTAGCCATGTTGGTCTGATGCAGTCAAAATATATAAAAAAATAAAAAAAATTGTCCAGTAGTACCTTAAAGGTAAAGGTTAAGGGACCCCTGACCATTAAGTCCAGTCGCAGACGACTCTGGGGTTGCGGTGTTCATCTTGCTTTACTGGCTGGGGGAGGTGGCGTTTTCCGCGGACAGCTTCCAGTTCATGTGGCCAGCATGACTAAGCTGCTTCTGGCAAACCAGAGCAGCACACGGAAACACTGATTACCTTCCTGCCGGAGCGGTACCTGTTTATCTACTTTCACTTTGACATGCTTTCGAACTGCTAAGTTGGCAGGAGCTGGGACCAAACAACAGGAGCTCACTCCGTCGCAGGGATTCTAAACGCCGACCTTCTGATCAGCAAGCCCAAGGCTCAGTGGTTTAGACCACAGCGCCACCCGCGTCCCCCAGTAGCACCTTAGAGACCAACTAAGTTTGTTCTGAGTATAAGCTTTCGTGTGCATGCACAGTTATTCAGATACAGTGAAACAGAAGTCACCAGACCCTTATATATAGTGGGAGAGTGGGGTGGGGTTTTTCTCAGGAGGATAGTAGGAGATGGGTGATTGACTCAATGGGTATGGTAAACCTGTTGACGACTGAAATTAGTCCTACAGGAAAAAGCAAGGGATAGTATGCAGATAATTAGCATATGTAATGAGACAGGAATCCAATATCTATATTAAGACCAGGTCTCTCCATAGTTTTCAGTTTAGTGATAAGTTGTAATTCACGAACTTCTCTTTCAAGTCTGGTTTTGAATTCTTTTGTAATAAGACAGCTGCTTTGAGATCCTGTATTGAATGTCCTGGGAGATTGAAGTGTTCTCCTACTGGCTTCTCTGTCTTGTGATTCCTGATGTCAGATTTATGTCCATTTATCCTTTGGCGTAGGGTTTGGCCTGTTTGTCCAATAATGCCAGCAGTGCCCTTCAGCTCTCTAAGCACACGAAAGCTTATACCAAGAACTGGCTTGCACTGTTATCTTCCATTAACAACTAATAAAAAATGAATGAATAAATAAATAAATAAATAAACAAAGGTCCATTTAATTAATTAATTAATTAATTATGGGATTCAGTGATCTCCTTGTCATGTTAATCAAAAACTTCCTGTTAGAAATGTAATCTTGTTGAATTTATTATTTTTAAGGGAAATTATCTTATCTTTTGGAATTTTAATTACTTAATTTATAAGGCACATTTCAATAAAGAAGATCTAGAATTAGCTAGAAATCATTTAAACCAATTACTTGGTCCCTTTAAATAGGAGAGTGGAAATGATACAGATGTGATATCTTGCTGAGTTGCTACATGGACCACACATTTGTTTGTGTGATGTGCCCCAGTCTTTGTTGAATATCTTTGTCAGTCTGTACCCATCTTGTGCCTTGGAAATGCATGTCACAAACAGGACTTCATGGCAGGATTTCTGGACTTTGGATATATCACATCCTGTACCAATGAAATGCAAGTTTACTGTCATCTGTTATCACTTGCCAATGTCTGTTAGACATATGCATTTCTTGGGGAGACAACCTGATCACGTTTGCACTTAAAAATAAAAATCACAATTGCAAATTCTATATTGGATTCCTTAAGCACCAACAATCAGTCAGCCTATTCCTTCCCTCTCGCTGTTATTTTAGCTCCAGGCTCCACTTTCCCCACTAAGTTTTAGAACAGAGATATTTACAGAACTCCTACTCACATCATTTAAAAATTGTCCCAGCACGACTTGTCCGTGTGCACAAGCTGCCGGGGCGGGGCGGGGGGGGGGCTCTCATAAAATGCCTATCATATCAGTATTTTATGTTTAAACACTTTTTATTTCTCCAGACAATGTAAAATACACAAATGTGGCTCCATGAGGAAATGTTACAAAAGAGATGATAAATACGGTAATAAAAGTTGAACATCTCAAAACATTTCACTGGCTCCATGTTCAGAAGAAACTGTTTACACAGAAAAACACACGTCAGGCTGCTTTATTGTTGTTATTGCGTGTTAGATGTTAGAGATGCAATCTGTCTGCTTCACACATAAACTACAGTCTCCAAGTATCTTTGAGCATTGCTTCCAACAGACAGAACAAGAGAGGGGGAGGATAATTTAGGAGGATGTTAAACCATCACTTCACTGCAGGAAAGAAGATTGTCTACAATGAGTTTACCACAGGGCAGCGTTCAGTCGAAGCTGATTGAACAAGCAGCTGGCATGAAGCATCCACACTGAAAACATCTGGGAATTGGTGCTGGCCATTGTGTTTATATTGGCCACACTATAATTCCATCAGAGAAGGACAAATTTCCTCAGTCAAGACACAAGGTTAAAATGCTGAAGGTGAACAAGCCAAGCAAATGCCAGGTTGGTTAGTTCTGCTTTCCACCCTGTGTTTTACACCTCGTCATTCTAAAGGACATAAAAGTTGAACAGTCATGTCTGTACTTCATTTAGGCTGGAGAAATGTCATGACCATCAGAATGTCGCAACTCTCTGGAAGAGGAAAGAGTAAGTAAGAGAATTTTGTTAGCAGCAAAAACAAATTTAGCAAGTAGCTCAAGATACAGATCAGAAGCTTAGCTCCTGAAAGGGAAAGATTTATCTTTGGGTTGATTTTGCTCCAAAACAAAGTCTCTCTAAGTCCAGTGTTGTGGTTTGTGCATTACAGTATTCCCAAGTCGGGAAAGCAGGAGTTTTACAATCTGTTCTTGAAAATCCGGCATTTTATGAAGATTTTGTTAGCAAATACATGACAATCAAGGACCTTTTCTACTCTATTGGTCCAGTTCTTAAACACAATCTACTGCAGTTTTCCTCAATCCGCTGCAATGCCCAGAAAAAGCTGTTTAGCAAGAGGTGAATTGTTAACAAATCAGCAACTCCTAAAAGCCCAGTTCTTTTAATGTGACAGTGTCAAGTGAAAGTCACAATACTACTTTAACTATGTAAGTTTTACATAGTAAATATTTCTTTTATGGGAAACCAGAGAAATCAGTGAGAGTATCTCCATGAAACATATCTTACTTAGGGAAGCTGCAGGTTCAGGAGACTAGAAGTAATCTAATTTCCCTCTCTCTCTCTCTCTCTCTCTCTCTCTCTCTCTCTCTCTCTCTCTCTCTCTCTCTCTCACACACACACACACACACACACACACACACACAGAGAGAGAGAGAGAGAGAGAGAGAGAGAGAGGCAGGCTTCTGGCCATCTGCAATCACCATCAGGACTTCAAGAGCAGAGATGATAAGAAGTCTGAGTGGAAGTCCAGATCAGAAGGCATTTATGCATGTATTCTCATCACTGAGCTCCACTTACAAGGACTTTGGTAATGCTCTAAGAAAGGATAGGTCACCAGGAATGGCTGTAAAATTCCTGGCTGGTACAACATCTGATTCTGCTCAGTTTCTTTACTCTGTTTTTGTGGGTATTCAGCTACTCAGCTACTTTAGCAAACTTGCTCCAGACCAGTTAGAAGATCACTAGCCTTGCAAGTGAGACAGAGAATCCAAATTATAGAGCAATGGTGGTAGAGCAATGGTGGAAGAGTTTCTGTCATGATTACTTTGGGGCGATGGAGAGATATGGAATAGCAACATTGTTTGTTTAACTCTATGTGTGGGTTATATCTTATTTTATCTTTATTAAGTTTTACTAGAGATTTTCTTGCCTTTGTATGAGCTGTCAAACATTTATGTTTGGAAACCTTTTAAGTACATAGGGCCACATTCCATGCAGTCTGATACGAAACAGATTTCCCCTCCCCGAGTGGGTAGGTTTTGTTCTGACTTGTGCAAAAATTAGGAATAATTTCTTACAAGTTCCTGATCTCAATTCATGTCTAAACCAGATACAAATACATAATGGATTACTTTGTTCATTGAATAAACAACCCACAAATGCAACTTTATCAAGAACATTCCCGTGAAACAGATCTATAAACCTCCTAAATGCAACAAGACCTCATCAGGGATGTTAGGAGTAAATCTTAATTTGTCATTCATGAACACTTCAACCTGCCCCTCTAAATGAATTATGTGCTCCATCATTGACAGGAACGTAACAGACGACACTTTGGAGATACCAAATGAGACTTGTGGGACTGGTTTATTGAACGTTACACAGGTGTTAACTATAGAAGTGGGCTGTATAAGCTCAGCCTTGATGTTGTGCAGAAGCCACAAAGTCAGTGACGAGCTTGTCTCAGTCTGTACTGCTACCTTAGGACCTTTTGTTATTTTCATCTTGAATGCACCTAATTATTATGTAGAGAAGTTCTATTTCTATCCATGGAGAAAGAAATAGGAATGGTGGTATGTGGTGAGTACACAGACACCACAAACCTAGTCCAAAAACCTGTGGACTTAGGTTCTATATCTCACATATCCTAGATAATATAAACACGCTGAAGTCTCTTCTTAGCTTCACAGTTCAGAAGTTCAACTGTATTGATAGCAGACATCATACCAATGAAATGGTACTTTCATGCCTCTAGAAGGCACCAGAGAGGAGTCAAATTGGCCGTTCCAGAAGATGCCACCCAAGGATGCTGCACAACCAATTAATGAAATTAATTTGAAAGATCTGGTTTGTCCTCCTGATCATATTAACAGATGTGGACCTAAAGATGCAAGTTATCAGTGACTAACAGGGACACCCACTTTTGTGGTGTCATACCTGAAGAACAAAGCTCTCCATCATTACAACAGGCAGGATGGTAACCCTGAACCCTAAAGTATGAGTACCTAGTGTGACCTGATATCATCTTGCAGATGCAGAAAATAATAAAACAAATTGTTCATCTTGTGACAGCAAGATTTATTAGTATAAATGTACGTATTAGTCAATACTGGGAACATATATTAAGCAAAGTATATTTATATGCTGACATTAATTAAATTGGCAGTACATGTGTAGGAAAGGTTAGATTCCAGATCCGTTTATTGCAGTAATAGTCACACCTGCTTCTCCAGCTTTGCACTGGCCCAAATTGGCATGGATTATAGTTAGAGTAGGTGTAGAGCCGTACCTGTGCAGATCGCACCACTTATTCAAGGCTCTGGTGTTTTAAAGAATTGTCAGTGGAATGTTGGAAGGACAATTTTTATCATGATCAGTTGGATCCAATTTCATGTCATGGTTCTAGAACAGAAATCTTCCAGGCCAGAAGAAAACTTCTGGCAAGTAACTCCAACTCAGCTGTGGAAGGCCATTAATCCAAGGCAGCTCCAGTTCCACATTTATAAATGCAATTATTCTTAGGTTTCAACATTACGAAAGCAACACTCTGTCTTAGCCAATAGGCCAGAATGTCCAATGCAGGACAGACCCACTCAGATAAATCTAATAAACAATAGGTGTTTTCTCTAAAGATATGGAATGCCTAGGGAAATTGAATATGTAATGTGAGGTGTAAGGCTGTTTATCTGTTTTGCCTGTTATTAGTGAATGTAATATACATTTGCCCATCTAAGCATATTCTGAACAATTCAAGATTAGGGTGAATATGAATATCTGACACAAGGCAAGTGATTTAAAATGTTGCTTCTAGTAGGGGGTATAATGGGGGGAAATACAATCTCTATATAATTCAATCCCAAGGTTTCTTGCACCCTTGGACGTTAAGTATAAATGCAGTCTTCTTTTCAGCTGTACTAAAAATGATATGCATGGCTTTCAATAAATCCTTATATTATACTGTATTGCAGCCACCCTCTGAGCTGGTTGGGGGAAAGAGTGATATACTAGGCTTGCCATACATCAGGGAAATTCCCGACATGTCCTGTTTTTGGGGTGTAAAAATGGCGTTGGGGGGAATGTTGCTGAATCGGCAAAATGTCAGGGAAAACCCAGATGTAACACGATGGGAAAAACAGTGGAAACAGCTCCAAAGCTCAACAACTTTGGGGGTGTCAGGAATTTTACTTTTTGAAATATGGCAACCGTAGATATACTCAAGGCCAGACAATGCGTTTCATGGCTGAGCCAGGATTTAATCATGGGTCTCTCATAAACCAAACCCTGCACATCTAACCCTTAAGATAAAGAAGCTTCATGAGTTTAAGAAAGAGTCTGCCTGAAGTAAATATTATTCTCCCAAGATTTTCAACATTATTTTGTTTTTCCCCACTCTCTGCTTAATGGCTGGTTTACTGTTTTGTTCTGCTTTGCATAGTTCCTCTTGCCAGTTTTCAGTATGTTTGAGAGCTTTGTTCCAGACCAGTAGCCATGATGGCAGACTGTGGGCAGTGGGGTGAAGCAAAGAAACTTTGGCAAAATACAAAAAATGTATTTACAATGACGATGACAACAAAGGACTTTTTTTAAAAAAAGAAGTTTGATAGCTTCCAAATGGAACAAGGATGTGAAAAATGGCAATATACTCTGGCTGTACAGTGTAATATTCTGTTTTAAAACACCGTTATCTAGTAGAGGTCAAAGAAACAAATGGACATAAGAATGCTCACCGTACACGTTCTGTTTGCATCCTGTCAAACAGAGTAATTTTCTATTGGCTATTGAATTTGCCAGGAATTTTGGCGTGTTGGTCTGATGTTGCTTTAGGATTAGCAGAGCTTCTGTGCTCCAAGAACGCCTGGACAACCTGTGCATTTGTAAGAGAACAGATTATTCCAAAGGTAATGTCCCAGTGCCCTTTCTTACAAAGGCAATTTACATGGTAGATGACGACCTTCCCACTTCCTGGAAAAGGCAGAACATGACTGAATGTTTGAGAGATTTGCTCAGACAAATATCTATGATAGCAGGCTATGGACAGCAGAGTGAAACAGACATTTTGTGAAATCTCCCCCCCCCCCCCAATAGAACAATGGTAATAACATCCGGAAATAAAACATATTCTTTATTATTAAGGTCAGAAGACTGGAATCAAGACAAAGCATATTGCAATATTCTTTATCATTGTGTATATGATCAAAAATTGGTTTCCATTCTACTTCAAATTACTATAAAGACCTGCTTATTTGAACTACTTCTTTTTTTTAAAAAAAAGAAGCAATATTTTTCACCCTCTGTATGCAAATCCTGCAGAAATTCAGGCATCCTTTGACATACTCTGCATGCCCTGTATCCTATATACAAGCCTTTTTTTCTAATTTACATGCATTCAGCTGCTTGCTTTATGATTAATATGCTATATATTCACTTTATAGAGATACTTGCCATCCATAGATTGCTTTTGTGGTTAATTCAAGGCCCTTTTCTTTGTCTCCCATCCATTAATCCAATGCACGTGCTAAAGTCTCTCATGCATCAAGAGAAGAATGCTCCCATATTGCCGCGTATGTGATGCTCCTATATCATTAGCCACCCTTCCTGTGTGTTTGTTGTACAGACTTCCTCTGCTTTCCTTTTTGGGCAAATGAGAAGCTGCTGGCTGTTTTGCATTTTTCTGTTCATCAAAATAAGCAAATTAGAAGCAGCAAGCACCACTGAAGAATTTGATGATGGGTTTATAGGGTGGGGAGTGAGTGGGGGAGAGTAAATTAGCTCAAAAAAGTGCTTAGAGACTTTGGGGAAATGGCCTCATAAATCCTCACAAGCAAAACTGGTTCCGGGCCAGGTCTGCGGGACGACGAAACCGAAAGCAGGTTCCAGGGAATGGGGGAATCCCCCATCCCAAATACTGGACTCCCCAGTTCATCACTCAGCTGTTCAATAGTATGCAGAAAGCTGTGAGTGGAGTTGCTGTCACACAAGAAGGCATTGCATCTTGTTTCCACTACAGTCCCGTGTGCCTTGAAAAGCACTCCTATGGGTTTGGGGACTTCCTGGAGTGACTCTATGGGTTGTGGCACAGGGGGCTGCAGTTGGGGGTGGGATTTGGAAGAAATCAAAAGATCCTCATTGGCAGAAGGGAGTCTCTGACACTTTCGTGCCTTTGCCTGTGAAGACACCTACCACAATGTCCGTTCAACTCTCCCTCAGAACAGATTCCAACAGAGGAAAGGGAGCAGGTGAAAGAAGGAAGAATCAAAATGTCAAAACCCGGTGGAATAACATGCTGTCTTGTAAAAGTGCAACACGCAACGGGAGGCCCGGAGAGCATCCTTTGTGCAGGGGAGGGGAGGGTGCACTTAGGTTGTGGTAGGGAGCTGAAAGGTGGTTTCTGAGGAGATTGCGAGGGAGTTCTGAGGAAATCCTGAGGTAAATTGGTTGAAGAGCTTCAGGGAGGGGATAGTTGAAGCTCTGGGGGAAGAAAAAGAGACTACAGAGAGAGTGAATAAAAAGAACCACGAACAGAGACAGTGCAGGATATGATAGCAATTTTCTCTACCCCCCCCCATATAGTGTTAATGTAACAGTAGCAGCTCCACAGTCAGGGAGCGACAGAGACTGAGGCCTACAAGCTGCGCCCCAGCCCAGGACTGTGTAGCCAGAGACAGCTCTAGAGACTCTATAGATAAATAAATTACAACACACAATCCTCTCCCCACTTTTTACTTTAGTTTAGGGACTCACTGTAAATCTATTTCAATTACCCATATTGCTCCTTTCCTCCCCTTCTTGTGAAATAATAAATCCTTTGGTTGATTTGACTGACATCCTACGCCCTTTTAAAATGTGGGGTTTTTTTTGGGGGGGGAGGTGTTACTGGGTTGTTGTTTTTATTTTGACTATATACTTTGTGGTTTTATATTTTGATTTTGTTCTGTGAACCACCCTGAGACCTCCGGGTATAGGGCGGTATAGAAATTCAACAAATAATAATAATAGCAGCCCCCCCCCCCCTCCATTTTATGAAGTTGCCCACTGGTTTCCTTTCTACATTGTGTTAGGGAATGTGGAGCCGATGGGCTGAAAACAGCACACACTGTTATGGGGCTCTAGCATTGTGTCCCTCATAGATGCCTTTGTGGCCTATGGATTCCCCACCATTGTCATACTGTATCACTGTGGCAGAACTGAGCCCAATCAGTGGTACAAGTGAGGTCATTTTAGATTTTAGCTTTGTGAGCTGGCTTTGCTGCATTTGGGGTCTGTCCTGCTCATTCTGTGGCATGGGGCCCTGGACCTCTATCCCAAAGTCCTGCCCTGAACATATCAGAGCCCAATCCCAGTTGCCCAACATGAAATTGAATCTCAATAATGCAGGACACATCTCAAAGAAAGTGGACATCAAATGAATTAGCTACTTGCTTTTTGGCAAAGAAAGCACGGGAGCGATGCTGGCATATCAAGGGCAATTGCACAACTACAGTATATTGTTCCAGATTGTGGTGAGGCAGAAAAGTTGTTTTCAGAGGTCCCTCCACCTGCAAAATGCTCTCCTCTCTCTCCCAGGTGCCTCCATTTACACATTTTTGGTGCCAGGTGAAAGACATCCTCTCAGGTCTTCACTTGTTAACATCTCTATAGCTGTTCCTGTGGTAACCACTGACAAGGCAAATTAAGGGGGGCCTATTTAGTGGTAGCTACAACAGTTGTTCCTTCACATGTTAAAGTAATAAGAATTAGCAGTTGCTTAGATTTGTCTCTAGCACTGATCAAAATATAGTTGTAAGGCAGATAGCCAAAGTCAAGAGAGACAAGTTAGGCTCTGCATGTCTGTTGCCTGCCAGGCCTACCTCTGCTTGTTGCAAACTTATGAGTTTCAACATTGCACTGCACTTCTAAACAACGCATAACCATGATTGGAGTTATAGTCCAAAAGTATCTGGAAGACAAGAGGTTCCCCGACTCTGGTTTAGACCGAAGACATATCAACTACGACACTATCAACAGCAGATGTCAAGGAACTAAATCCACGTTCTTCTATTAAAGGTAAGAAAAATACATACGTTATGAACATCATTTACTGGAAAAATAAGAAATGTTAACTAGTGACAACTTGAAAAACAATATGCAAGTGAGCATGTTTGCTCAGTGCTCACTAGGCAGGTCTTTGCAAGCTGTGATTTTCAGCATACTACTGGGAATTTAACTTATTTTCTTTACAAGCACCTACTTGTAAGGTCCCTCAGTAGCACAGTGGTTTTTCTTGAGCTTAGCGTGTCATGCGCGTAAAGGCAGTGACTATTTTCCCAGCACGCTCCAAACAATTTGAAGCTTTTTGCTAGAATAACAAATTAGTACTCACCGTAGCCAAACCCACAAATATTTGTATAATTAAACAGCAAGCTTAGTAGTCAGAAAGGGGAAAGTGTTCTCCAGTAGTTCATGGCGCCAAGTGGATTTCTCCCCCCATCCTGCTAGATTTAGTTAGATTAGCCAATCTGATAGATAGGGCAACCCTAAACATATTAAACAGTACTTTGAAGCATTCCCTTTCAGGAATGTTTAATTCAACACTTGCTTTGATATTTGGAAGGTCTGAAAAACACTGAAGGTGGTATTTAAATAAGTTCTGATCTGGCACATAGACCTTGAGGCTTTATTGAATTTTAGAGGGTAAGAATAATGAAATGCTAGATTAGAACAAAGGAAAAACAAAAGAATCAAGGTGACTTTTTTGCATTAATCCCATACTCAGGATTCTATTAACCTACTAAGGGATATGGTAGCCAAGTGGTTCATTCACACAGTTTGCTTCGTTCTAATTGGTTGTAGGTTCAGGTTTCACATAACTTGCCTCTTGTCAGCTAAGTGGTAGTGTCAGCTGGGTGATATAGTAGCCTTTCTTGTTGTAAAGAGTTGTTTGGCCAGTTTATCTGAATGTGGTGCTAGCTGTATGTGTGGTTGCAGTGGTTTTCAACTAACTCCAGAAACTTAAATATGCCAGAAAACTTACTGAAATTCAGGTGCTAAACATTGGTGTGTAATTGCCTATGAAGCCAGCACAATAATGCTGTAACTCTGACAGAACATAATGTTTTGCAATGATATGCAGATGTTGATATGCACCATCTTAAGCATTTATGTGCTGGTCACAGGACTGAGCTGATACTCATGATTAAAAGTAGTCTATTAACTGCCGTGGGAATATAGTGTTCCAGTCTCAGTGGTTGCTGAATCAAGCTGCTGATCTTTAACACAAAGTCAGGTTATTGAGCTACTCTGGTTCTGAGTGTTACGGCAACATTGGAAATGCTCCATGGTTGAGGATGATCAAATCTGCAAGGGTATGGTACATCATGAAAAAACAGCTAACCTGCTGCTTGAAGGGTCATAGCACAATTTATGATGTAGAGACTATATGTGCTAGTCAAAGAGTTTCTAATGCCGGTGGTGTGACTAGGGAGAGCTCCACCATGAGATAAAGATATTTGAATTATTTGGCTGTTCACTTGCTTTCACTTTGGAAGGTGTTATGAGAATAGGCCTTTGATCTTGGTGCAGAGACAAAACATCAATGATGAAAACTCACAAGAGTTCAACGGGGGCGGGGGGCGAATCTAGGTTTCAATATCATTAAGGCACATACAATTCCATTCAGGTTGTAAACATGTTATACAGTCTCACATATTGTGCTCACTTATAATTTCACCTACATGTACCCACTCTAATCCCCTTCCTTTGCAACTGAGGAGAAACAACAAGATATATGCTTTTAAGTCTAATCGTTCAATCCTATACATTTCTACTCAGGGGTAAGGGCCACAAAGTACAATGGGGAATAGGGTTGTATCCAATAGATTGTATTCAACTAAATTTTACTCAGAATGGGCCTACTGAAATTAATGGATATAACTAAGGTACAGAGGTGTAAAATTTCCAGAAATGTTGAAGCCATGGGGGGGGGTGTTGATTGTAAATTCTAATTGATTTCTTGAATCAGAACCAACTTGCTGCAAAGTGAGGCCCTATTTGTGTTTACTCATCAAACCCACTCCTTGTTTTTGTTGATTTGCCTCATAGTGGGACAGACACTTAGCATACTACTTGCCTCTGTCCCCAGTCTTATGCCCCCTCTGCATATTACATCTATTAGCCTCATTGTCTCCATATGTTACTAATGTAGGCTATTTTGTCTAACCCAGATTAAAGCATACTATATATGGAAATCAGAGTGGTGATCAGTAAATCTCATAACTAGAACTCATAAACTAAAATTCTTCTCTTAACCTGAAATTATTTTCAAGAAAGGAGAATACATTATTCTAAAATTGTTTTTCATGAAAAAAGTAGAGTAAACCGAAAATTCTGGGTGAAAGTCTGGTAGAGCACAGAAAATAAACTAGCTGGGGCTTTAACTGAAAGGAGCAACTAAGTCTGGATTTACATTATAATGCTAGCCAAGTCAGGTCCTCTATAATCATAGACCATGAATAGTCCTTCACGGCTGAATATGAAAAAGATGGTTTGCCTTTCATTCCTGTTCCAAAAAACAGTGGCCCATTTACAATTTGTGGCATTAAACCCTGATAGCCACACAAGCACATTAGCACTGGATTAAGGGAGATTAGATGCTATGATAACTCACATTCTGAAGTCCCATGCCATCCTGACCATATTGGTTCCGCATTTTCTCTCACGTCTTCTCTCACTAGGCAGAGCTGCTGTCTGTAGTGATAAAGGGGAGACATCATCCTGCTGCTGCCTTTCTGTTTGAGAAGGCAACGGTGGAAGCATTGGGTCCTGCAGCCAGCCCAAGGCAAGTGCATGATTATTGAATAGATGGTCCTTCTGATAAAGTTAATAGGTTGTGCTCTTACTGACACAGCCATTCACTCAGGACCCATATGCTTGCACAATGACAGCTGTGCAACCACACACCACTTTACATTCCCTAACAAACTCTCTCACCATCTGGTGCTGAATGCATCACTAGTGATAAAACTGAATCCAGGAGCACCTCCAAACTGTGCACCTTCACATTCAGGGAGAGAGAAACTCCATATGGGGCAGGCAACTTACTGACTTCCCAGACCTGGGAGCCACTCACCCACAGAGCCTTGGTCTTGCCAGGATTCACATTCAGTTTGTTAGCCCTCATCCAACCCACCACTGCATCCAGACACCAGTCCAGGGCCTTTTTAACCATTCCCAGTTCAGATGTTGCAGAGAAAGAGAGTTGGCTACCATCAGTTTACTGGTGGCACCTTGCTCCAAACCTCCTAATAGTTTAGTGGGCTCAAGCCTATTGAGTTCTCTCCCAACTGAGGCTTCTTCCTTGATGAACCTCAGGTGCACGAGTAAGACTTGTCTTGTTCCAGCCAGCATAAAAACTAAAATAGTTTTATGATAAAAGTTATTCTTTTAATGGATCATTTTCTGTCTATTGTTTTTATGTACACGGTATTGAAATGTGAATAATGAAGTGGTATATACAAGTTGTAAATAAAATAAATAAATAACATTCCAGCCAGGCAAATGCATCTGGAAAGACATGGAGCGGGACCAGTCAGTGGTGTAGTGATGCATTCCCCCCCCCCTTTTTTTGGCAATGCATGGCTGGCCACCATAAATTGAAATATTATGCAAATCTAGCAGAGAGAAAAAACAAGGCATGCTGTTCATTAAAGGTTTTATTTTCTACAAAGGAAAGGAATCCCAAATAGGTGAATAACAATTTTTGACAGGTGTACCTAGCCCCCTCCTCCCCACTATGTTGTGGTAGAAGTGGCAGCTGCTGAGGTTGTTTTTTGTTAACATCCCCAAGGACACCTACACTGGTTTTAACCAATTTCATTGCAGTGGGTTCTTTCAATAAATAGTGGTGGGTTGTGGTAGTAACAGCCTGAGATGTCTAGTTCTCGTGCAAAACTGTACCCCTGGGTTGATTTCCAGGACTGATGGGTTCATTTAATACTATAGTGTAAGTTCATTATATGGACACTATCTGGTGGGTACATAATCCTTGCCCTGTAAGGCATCTGACAAAATATGCTCAACACAAAGGTGGCTTGGGACCATTACATAGTTCACAATTAGCCTACTGTTTTATTCAGCCCTAGCTGGCAGGATAACACCATCATTAATTTTACTTTCCTTATGAAACAGCAGCACTTTGTTACAGATACAGGCCCTTCCCCGTCCCCAGGAATGGGGACATGTCCCTTTAAGAGGTTTGGACTAGCTACCTGTCCCAGAACTGCCAAACAGGTGCAACTTCCAGATGAATATTTTTTTTTTTAAAGCAAAGCACAACATTTTCGGAAACTGAAGACTTGGTGAAGGAGGATTTTCCCCCTTCTAATTTATTTTTAAAAATCCATACACTCTGTATTGAACACAACAACAACAGATGTCCTAGGAGTGAATGCAGGGCTGTAATTCACTCTTAAGGTTCTGTTGCTGTTCATAAACTGCTCAAGCGCTTTATGACATAAGCAGAGTCCCTCAAGTGAATTACAGCCATCTATCCACTTTGGGACCATACATTATCATATGTAACTGGCAGCCAAGATACAGTTGGCTCATGTCACAGACTGGCTTTGCAAGCAGATTTCTAATAAGGCAGAAGTGAATCTGTAACAGTAGGAGGAAGCTTATTTTTTAATTGCACCCCACCCCTTTTATTAGGAGGGACAGGAGAGAGCAGAGCTTCCACAAGTTTCCTAGCAGGCTGAAAGATAGTGATTTGGGGGTGGGTGGGTAGGAATCTCTCTGCTAGATATACCAATGAATGAACTGTGGCTGCTTTTAAATCTTGCACGTCCCATGAAGCCGTCATTTCACTTGCCCTGACTGCTTTGCATGATAATGGTGGAGCTGTACATTATACATATGAAGTGATATGTGGAACAGGTGTTCTGTCCCACAGCAGGTTAAAATGGGCCATATTCCTTTGGGAAATAGACATTTCACAGCAACAATAACAACAACGAAAGAGGGACCCAGATGGAAGATATTTCTGTATCAGTGAAGCTTTAATATCGCCATCTAATAAAGATTTAAGATGTTTCTCATTCTAGCACAGTTTTCAACTTATGCCTGAGAATTACACCAGATACACCATTTTGTCGAATGCAGTGGCATGCACAAATAATTGACCTATCACAGCTTTATCATCATTTTATTATTATTTTCCTTTTTCTTTTTTTTTTAAGTCCCCAAGGTGAAGTTTCAGAGTGTTACACAGTCAGATTATATAGGCTGTAGCAAGGGTGGGGAACTTTTTTCATCCCAAGGGTTATAATGCCGTTGGGACAAACCAGTCCTGTTATTTTCCTTAACTACTTGGCTGCAAACCCATCCCATTAGAATTTGTCACAGAGAACAACCACATGTCTGTTTCCTGCACTCTTATTTGGGTGTATTAAGCAGTGAGAGCATGAAACCCCCACTCTGAAACTGTAGAGTCCGCACAGTTTTGCCATATGCAGTTTAGCTTGCATGTGGAGAACCAGTGTGTTGTAGTGGTTATTTTCAGACTGGAATGGGGGGTATCTGGTGTCAAAGCCCACTTTAGCCATGAAGTTCAATGGGTGATCTTGGGTCTCTCTCTCTCTCTCTCTGCCTAACCTACCTCACAGGGTTGTTGTTAAGAAGATGGAAGGGGGGAGGAGAACCTCAGAGTTCCTTGAAAGGCAAGTTAAAAAATTTATATGTATGCACTGATGAAGCACATCTGCTGAATTAGAAGACAGGGGTCACAATTCCATTAACATGGATAGGAAAAAGGCAATGCAAAATTACTAATGCATTAGTGGAAGATTTTATACTGCTTCCCCTCCTCCACAAGGCATTATTTTCCCTCCCATCCAGGAAGAGCAGCAGTTCCTGGGATGGAGTGTACATACCAGGCCTCTTCCTTACACAGTCATGAAAACTACATGGACTTCCAAGTAATATCTAACTAAGTTTGACTCAAAGTAGATCAATTGATTTCAGTGGGTCTACTCTGAGTGAGGGTGTTATGGGATGTTAGCAAAGGGGTAGTACCTCTGGTAGAGAACATGATGTGCTCCTTCTATGGTGATTTGACCACCTTTGGTCCCCAACCTGCACTCAGCTCTCACCTGGAGCTCCTATAAGCTGTCAGCATGTAATGGGCACACCCTGGGAAATGGCTTCGACTGACAGGCTAAATCAGGGGAGGGTAGCCGATGGGTCTCAAACTCCTGTTGAGTTAGTGACTTCCCTTGTATGCGAGGACAGGTTCCAGCAGATTGAACAGAGAAGACCAATAGTGGGTCCAACAGTTAAGAAGGTAGCTACTGCATGTGTTGTAGAGGGAAGTGAGGGGCAGTTGGGGCTTGTCAACCTGGGAAGGCAGCTCATCTAGGAGAAGGAAAACTCATCCTAAACTTCCTCTGCCTTGTAGCTTTACTCATTCATAAAAAAGTCTTTGGGAGTAAACCCCAAGGAAAAATCTGTACCTGCTGCCTTGTGGGACATCTTTGGGGAAGAAAATGGCTAAGGAATTAAACCCTACACAAATCCAGTGTGGTGTCCCTAAGATGGTTGGGTGGCATATTGTGTGCTCCTTCCAGCAACTCCTGCAACCAAGCTAGTGGCAAATGTATTGCTCTGCTTTTCTTTGGACCCCATCAGCAAGGCCAAGAGGTGGGTCTTTTTGTTTGAGCAGCCCAGGCTTGTGCACCATAAGAAAGGTCACTTCAGTGCTGCTAATGCAGCAAAACAATGCGGGAGGCAGCAAGTACAAGTTACCAGTCTTTGCTGCCACAGCGGGCTCTGTGATTCTCCAGTGGTTTGGTTTCATCCCTGGAAGTGCACTCCATTGTCTCTTGAGACAGACAGATGCCAACAACTCTGAGCAAAGCCTGGTTGAATACTATGCCAAGTATGTACTGCTGCTGACGTTAACTTACAGCAAAAGTTCTTTAGAAGGGAGCATAGGTGAATTATGTATTGCCCTTTCTTGCCCCCTTGCCGTACTGTGTCTCAGCCACTGTATTTCCCAGTCCTTCCTGGAGATGCAAATTTCCCCCGAAAGCAAATTTTAAAAAACCAATTTTATTCTGTGACCAGGATTATGTGACCAGAAATAACCCCTACCAGAAGAATGGTGACATAAAAGCATGTGTGTGTCTTAGCGTGTGTATGTGGTAGAAGGAAGACATTAGCTCACAGTTTCCGCCCATCCATATTGTGCTTTAAATCTCCCCACCCACCCACCAAACATTTTGTAAGAATCCATCATGACCTGGGCTGGATCATGCCATGTCTCACCTAGCTTTCGTCGTGACACTGTAGTGACAATGCTGTCCTAGCATTCTGTTCTGTTGATTTAATTGTCAGTATAACAGCTATGGGATCAGGTTGGGACTGACATTAAAATACACACACACACACACACACACACACACACACACACACACACACGTGTCTCCACTATCAAAACATGTTCTATAGATTATTTCATAGGTCACTAAGTAGCCTACTTTATATACCAAAGTGCTGGCATTGCACAGAACCTTAGACTCAGTGGCACATAAATATTCAAGCGTGGGTAGCCTGCAAAAAATTGTAAAGATGAAATAAGGAAGGTGTGAAGTTAGAGGCTTGATTTATATGAGGGAAACTTGCACTGCGAATATTGCTGTGGGCCTGGCTCCTAGAGACAAGATTTGTTAGTACAAACTGTCTCTAAATATTTATGCTCCGCTAAATAATTGCTAAATAATTCCAGTTCTCAGCTGGAAATTCAGGATTTGGACTAGCTGAAATTAGTCATGGAGTAAAATGGTATATTGGTATTTTATACAGCAGGACTCTTATCCAATGACACTTGTAAGTTTCAGGATATAATTAATATCCCTTTATAAAGTGCTCTCTATGGCCTGACACTGGAGCACTTCTTTGAGAAGTATTTCGTTGAAATAAATGAAGCACTTAAAGGCAATATATTCAGGGTTATTTATCTGAGAATTATTAAAGACATTTACATTTTCTAGCTGCAACTGTATGAACTTCACTGCATAACCTTCTTCGCTGTAGTCCCAATTTGATTGTGTGTGTGTGTGTGTGTGTGTGTGTGTGAGAGAGAGAGAGAGAGAGAGAGAGAGAGAGAGAGAGAGAGAGAGAGAGAGGCGCACTAATGAAAGAGAGACAAATGATTCTATTACTGTCTTTAGGGCACTTTTTCAATGATCCATTTTGCCACCCTTGCCGATAGTTTCTGGGCTCAAGATTAACGATAGGTCCTCTCTAAGGGGTATTTTTATAGAGAGACTCTAGAAGAAATGATTTTTTATGAACATACAGCCATTCATTCAAAGTACCAGAGAAACAGATACAGTAACAATTGCTCATGACTAGGGTACTGTGGTAATAGAATTATTCTAAAATTAAAATCCAGAAACAAAGCAGCATTAAAAGAGATATGGTCAAAGTTGGGAATATTCAGGTAACAAAGTAAGATAAAAAATCTTTAGGGCATGAACCACTGAAAATTGAAGAATTAAGCATCTCTCCCAGCTCCACTAAAGTGAATGCTACTGTAGTTAAAATACATTCTGCAGCATGTTCATGTACTTACATCTTTATTTACTAATAAAATCTAAAATATTCTACTGATTCCTCTTTTTGTGGGGAAGCCTCCCAAAATGTAACTTTTTAAATGTAAGACAGTAGATAAATAAATATTCACTTGCACTTTACTTTACCATGAAAACCCCGTCCCCTTTTTAAAAAGCATCAATTTATCCAAACTGGTGATGGGAATTCTCTTCCAGTTTTTGGAAAACCCCTATCTTCTCTGTTTCTTATTTCTTGTACTTAAGAAATGGCTTGATGTGAATGAACTTTGGTTCTTTGAAGAAAATAACGGCACTGAAACATGCATTCCCGAACTCGGAGCATGGGGAGATTCCTCAAAAAAATTATAATTTGGCATAATATTTGGATTGTTTGATTATGTATAATTTGGAATATTTAATGTTGTTTGATTGGATTGTTAAAGTGAGAAATTTAATAAATTTTTTTTTAAAAAAAGAATGTATATTCTCCACACAACACAGAAATGATGTTATCAAACCATGACCTCCAATTACTATATATTTATCCTCTTCCTCCTCCAAAGGATTCAAGTCAGCATATAAATTTTCCAGGTCCCAAATTTATTTTCAGAACCATTCTAAAAATTAGGTTAGGCTGAAAGCCACCCAGAAAGCATTGTAGGGATATAGGGTTAGGGTCCCCCTCATCTTACTCTTAAACTATACAACACAAGGTATTGACTATGCCAACAGAAATTCTAGACCATGTGCAACAAGGGAGATGACAAAGTACCCAGCTGAAAGCTTGGGCCAAAACTGCTTCATATGTCAACTAGCTCAGATGCATGGATTAAAAATGGTGCATTGTTTTGTTTTGTTTCTATTTTTTTGGCAGAACTATTCAGTGGACTGCCGCCAGAGAGGTGGGATAAAGTCTTGAAACTGGAAAAGCATTGTGTTATCTGCTTTCTTTTCCACAAACTCACCAATGCCCTTCAACTTATTCTTTATTATTATTTATATAGCACCCTAAGTGTGCAGGAAGGCAGCTCCTTGCCCTGAGGAGCTTACAGTCTGAAATTCAACACAGGAAACATAGGAAGGAAGTGGGAGCATTGATAAACTGAGAAGCAAATGCAGTTGTTTCAGTTGTACATGCTTGGGCAATTAGCAGTGTAAGTTACAGAACATGAGTATTAAAAACATGAGTATTGGGGAGTTATGTCAAAGGTTGCAGGGCAAGAGTTGGTTTTGAAGAGGCCCCCATATCACACTAATGATCATGACCCTCCACTCTTAAGCACATAATGTTACTGAACTCACTTCCTCCAGCGCGCACACAGATAATTTATTTACATGTGCCATGATGCACTGGCTACGAGATACGATGGTGCTGGACTTGCCTCACACTGAAAAGGGGTAATGAGGAGTCTGTTTTTCCCCCAATAACAAAAGGGGTACCAGAATAGGGGTAAAGAATCCTTCCTCCCCTACCCATGGCTATACCCCACCCCCAGCTTCTACAAAGATAGTTTTCTCTCAGTCCACCTCTGATTTACTAGAAGTGAGCCTGGCTGCATAAAATGTGCCTGAGTGTTGGGTCCAAAGGATCAGCAACAGGGGGAGGGGGGCTATTGTGAACATCAGGTTAACCCTCTTGCACTCACCAACAAGCAGCACCTACCACAAGGCAAAGAGGGTTTAGGGGTATTCCACTAGTGTGCCATTTCCACTGTTGAAACTGGGATCCCAATCCTCAATGTGATATGCATCTAAAGATATGTGACCTGGGTGTAACAGCAGTTAAAGAAACAGATCTGTTGCTGTTATGTCTTGCATCAGTCTGAGACACCTGACGAGTTCCTCTTTCTTTCCTTTTTTGCATGGGTTGCCATTATAGGGTTCTTGACTAGAGCTAACAGCCCTTTGTCTTGACTGTAGTAAACCCACCCAGTGGTAACCAATTTGTAAACTGCCCTGGGAATATTTATCTTGAAGGGCAATGTATTAGAAAATCAGATTAATTAGTTAATCTAGTTTAAATAGATTAAAAATTAGATAAAATTTTAAAATTTAGAGAGGAACTTTGGATACTTTCAGGCTACAGCATACAACAGAGACTAATCTTCTGGAGCTGTTACATATATTTGAATATTTATGCAAAAAAAAATCTCCTTTATGAAGTCTCAAATGCTCCAAATCTAGCTTAATCAATTAAACAAACATTAAATGTGTTTGAGTATCTTCTCTCTTTCTCTTATCAATATAACTCTCAAATGCTTTCCCTTCACCGCCCAAGGTGATGAAAAATAGATTCATTTACTCTCTAACTGCTCATAATTGTGGTTTCAAGAAATTTTCTTCTGATTTTTGAAGCCACAAGTAGACTTTATGTGGCTCTAAAGCTGCAGTTGGTTTTCATCCCACAATACTCGAGGGTATCACTCTCCTTCAGGCAGCTATTGTTTGCAATCAGAAGATAAAGGCACTCTTGATAACACTCCCATAATCATGTTAATATTAATACTTTGGTAGATACTTTATCCTCTAGTGATAGATTTAAACAGTTCAGGGTCCCCCGCCTCTTATGTTCAAATCCTTATGAACAAAACATTAGCAACTTGATCCACAGATCAGGGCAAAGGGGGTTATTCTCACAACGTGTAAGCACAGTATACCCATATATCTGTGCAATGTCTGTATAACTATTTCTTACAGAGAGAACATGAATCTTCCGCTGCCTGTACAGTCTAAGCAGCATTTGTTTCCTATAATTTCTACAAGCTGATCTGCATCTTCTGAAGAAAAGCAAACATGAGAGAGCCCTTCTGGGACTGCACTACTTAACAAGGACAAATGGGGCAAAGGTGTTTCACGTAAAAAGGACCTATAGATAGAAAAATAACACATCTGGGGAAATGATTGTCTCACTGAAAATGTGCCAAGTCTGAGGGCTTTCTAGCTTGTAGAAATTGACACAATTATCCTGCCAGGGGGGTTCTGGAACTTGTGGTGGTAGTTACCTCTGCTGTTGCAATTGATATTTCCCTGCTAAACTGGAGAGAACCTGTTGCCACATCCACTGTTTTCACCCACTAATGTGCTAGGTTGTTGGGGGTGGCAGGGGAGGTGGGCAATGGAGGCAGGTGTTCAACATTTAAGTGGAGCAAGCCCCTATTTGACTTGTACCTCTGAAGGAAATTCATCTTCAGCCTTCCATCTTCCACTAGACATTTGGTTTGTAGATACGTTCTCCCCCCTCATTTAATCCCCATAACAGTCCTGTGAGATAGGCTAGGCTGAGACACAGTAACAGGCCCAAGGTGAGCTTCACAGCCAAGTGAAAATTTTAATCCTGGTTTCGCAGGTCCTAGTCCAACACTCTGATCACTAGATCAGACTTTTCAACAGCCTGCTCAATAATCTGGTCCTGGTCAAAAACAGCTTCAATTTCTGTCATCAGAAAACTAATCAAGTGCGAGACCAACTATAGATATTCTTGACTGTTCTGCAACTATTTAGGGGAGTTTTTAATGTTTGGAGTTTTATTCTGTTTTTAGTCTTCTGTTGGGAGCTGCCCAGAGTGGCTGGGGAAACCCAGCCAGATGGGAGGGGTATTATTAGAGTTTAAAAACCTTTTGGATAGGAGGTGGCATGGCAGAACACATGGAAGCAGTAGCTGACAGAAACTAATAGGTGCTGACTAAACAGACAGGGCAAGGAAGATAACAGGGCAAAAAGAAATAGGCTCACTGGCAGATGAGTGGAGGAGCTTCTTAAACCTGACTGTAAGCTTATAAGTAGATCTGATGCACTTAGGCCTGCAGATTAAAATTAGGTAATATATATATACAGCCATATTCCATACCACTTTTCGTATCAGGATAACAACATCACAGCATGTGGGGCTATCTGCTTCCAGAAGAGGTGACTACGTTATTAGAGAGCATTCTTTGTAGTGCATCAGTGCACCCCAAAATTCAGGTCTCTGTTTCTTCTGGTGCCTGGTGCTTATATTGATGTTGGTATACCCCTTCCCCCCAAATCTCTGCTGAGCAGTGTACAAAATTCCAGCTGTTTGGCATTTAACCAGGGTTTGTGTTTCTGTGAGGACAATAAGGCACAATGGAGACTATAGAAGGCCTTAGTGTCTTTTTGATATATGTTTTATTTACACATATATAACCAGAAGCTTTCAATGGAGGGGCTCACAGCAGCAACATCCAAAAACGTGCTAGCTTACTCCATAGTAGCAGCATCAGCATCCTTTCTGTGCAACCTCTTTTGGTGTGCAGGGCACATCACAACCTAAGTGTTCCTCTTTGCTTCCTGGTTACATCACTACCAACCCTCTTCTAAAAACCAAACCGTTTTTATATACAAAGAAAGGGAGGGAGGACTCCATTCATTTGTATTCTAACACCCATTTCCTTTGGTGCTTTGAACTCCTCATGGCTAATCCCCCAGGCTGTCATCTCACAGAGAGATTTGGACTAGGACTTCAGTGTCCAATACGCAACCTAGGAAGTGTGCCTGCTTAAATAGCTTTTACATGTGCTAAGAACAGAAGATTATTAGTGGGTAATGCCCAGTTACACACTTGGGTCTGCTATTTCCTCTAAGGAAATTAGACACCCCCTAAATTCTACCCCTATAAATCTATAACAATATGATAATCTCTAGCAAACACTATAGATACCTCAGATTGTCTTTTCTTACTCACCAGTGTTATTCATGTGCTGTCTGTGTTGAGTGACACTTGCTAACCCACATCCACATTACACCCTCATCAGGTCTCTATATCAATTTCACTGTGCCAGGGTTGCTAGAGATATGGCAGTGGGTGCTATCAGTTTGCTGAAATAACAACTGATTTTGTTGCTCACTTTCCTAATTACTTGCATACATATTGAATGAGACAACCAAAGCTCCTTTTGTCAATCTGCCCTAAAATACTTGGTTTATAGGGGTTATTGGCAATCCTATGGCTCTACCACTCGAGATAATACCAATTCCACCCACAAAGTGCTCTGGTGCAGTGATCTAGTGTCCTGACCATCTGTTTTGTGGAATGTGATAAAATCTCTTCTATAGGGCCTCAGTTCTAAACATGACTTCATAGCACTTCAAACCACACAATCTGACAGGATGAGTGGCACTGCTAAAAACCTGCAAGTGAAGCTTATTTTTAAAATGTTGGGGCTATTCCAGTAATTACATTTATCTTATGACAAAGGCAACTATGATGTGTGAAATAACTGTCAAGATCAAGTATAAAGGAATGCAGAATTCATCAGTAGGGGCATGCTGATAAAGTAATTACCTTATCATTTGGTGAAAATGACCTCAATTGATATTGATTAATTGGCCTTGATAATAGACCCACAAAGTGAGGACTACGTAGAAGGTTGAGTGGAGATCTTATGGTGTCCAGCAAATTTTCTGTCTGAACTTTGCTCAGAGGAAAGTTGAGGTTGTTAAGTCATGTACAGGAAGTCATATACTGGAACATGTCTGGAACCCTTAGGAATATTCATTTCTGTTTTAGTGGCTTTGACCTGCTTCAAAATTAGTAGGAAACCATGGTTTCCTCCTCTGTGAACAAATCTACATATGCACTCTCCCATCTGCTTTCTTTTTCTTTTTTATGTCAGAAGATGAGCTTTCGCTTTTAAACTAACCACCGTTTCCCATGTTACTCAAATCCAGGGAACTGTGCTTAATTTCAACTAAGATTAGTAAGAACAAGCCAGGATCAAACCTTAATTTCTTATCGCTTTTGAAGGTTACTAGGACTACAGAGAGTTCACAAATAACCTGATTGTAATGGTTTACAAGTACCCAATGTATTGGTGGATCTATAGCTATAGATCTATAGTGGACAATTGAGAATATCCAGTATTGTGATCCAGAAGTTAAAAACATACATAGCAATCAATCAACTTTATGCTCACAACTACGATAGTGTTGCCCAAAACTAGGACATGTCAGGAATTTTCCTGACATATGGCAAGCCTAGACTAAGATCCTTGTCCATTGGGAGGCTATTTTTGTGCCTCCCTACAGTGAATATAAAGTGTGCTTTGCTGTTCAAAACAGCTGGTGAGCATTCTTTTGTGATCTTTGTCCTTATTCTATAGAACTTGGTCCATTATTTCCCATTTCCAATAAATATTTTGTGTCCACAGTCTTTTAAAGTGACATTTTTGTCAGTTTTTTAACTTTGATTTTCAAACTGTCCAAGTTACTTAATATGTAACTCTTTTGATTACTATTACTATTGTATTACTATCGTACAGTATTTCATTATTCCTAGTTGGGTAGGAATGCCAAATACAGTGGGCCTGCCACTTACGTGTAATTTACTTAGGTGGTTATGACTGAAAAATGAATGAATGGAGAGCAGGGAAAACCCATCACAGAGAAAGCTTGTTAGTTCCTCTGCCTTGCTTTCTGGGCTCTGAGAAGGTCACATGAGGGAAAGCCGCTGGCATGACCTGGTAATTGAGGCAGAGGGCCTGGCCTGCTCTGGACAAGTAGGGATGGTCATGCAGGGTGTGGTTCCAGGGGCTTCCTAGCTTTTCATGATTTTACTGTTGTGCATGGACCCCCAGAACTGAACCCTTGCATAAGTGGCAGGCCCACTGTATTATTATTTGTGTATGTGTTTGTGTATTCAGATTAAAGCTGTGGGTGTCTATATTGTATGCTTCCATGTGTAAAGGATTTAAAATTTAAGATTTCTGAACTGAAGTATTAATAGTTTTGCCTAAGTCTGGTGGGAGTTTGGATTCTGGGTGGCAACTGAACCAATAAGACAAAATAGAAAGTTACAGTAATAAACACAGACACAACCTCTTAATTAAGGAATATGGAATATAGCACATCAAAGGGAAAACTTTTACCTATTATTAATTATGACAATAATTTCTATCTCATAACATTTCACATAGCAACTGTCACCAAGAAGATCTACATTTTGAGCTGATGGCACATCTATCAGTTTTTATCCAAACAGACACAGACACACTTTCACACAGAGCTTATTACTATTTAATCTTCCATTCCATCAGCTTTCTAAAATCTTGATTCCACAAGACGGTGAAATATGGGCCTACCTTTAAACATATGAATCCTCCCAGTCCAAGAATTAGACAGAGACACATTGAATTGGGACCCAAAACTCTATATGATGTACTCACTCACTACCCTTCCATTTAAGTGTAGGTAAATTATAATAGCTTCGCAGTGCTTAGCACATGTAATAACTTGACCTAGAAAACATCTCTTTGGCAAGTTCCCACAGAGCATTCTTTATTATGAACTTTATTAATAAATAAGTGCTGTTATCAGTCTTTGATCATGGCTATCTTTTAGTTGAAGTTGATCCATCTCCTTTATCCACAGTTGTGAAATTGCTTGGATTGCAAAACAGAGTATTTGATGAGGAGTCATTACAAGACATGAGAAATTAAATGCCACTTCAAAAGTCACATGTAAGGTAGAGTGAACTGGGTAGCCTATATTGGTAGGAATCTGATTCTATAATTTGGCATCATAAAAATAGCTTATATCTGAGGCTAACAGCTAAAGCCCCATCTTACAAGACAAATGGATCATAGGTGCTCAGTTCTTGCCCTGTTCCCTCTAAAACTACAAAATGACAAAGGAATTGGGGCCAGTCCAAGTGGCTGGCCCAGGGATTCCCCAACCGCTGGCCACCAAGCCCCAGCATTGCTCCTTGGGGATGAGATTCTGCCACGATGCGCTGCAACAGCCAGCCACCCTGTGACTGGGTAAACAGCCATTCCTAGACTAAGGGTGTGCATGGCTTGGTTGAGTAAGGGGAATTGGTTTTGGCAACCGGGATTCTCTTTTAGCTCAGAACTTCCTTGCTTTTGTTGGGTCTCTCCCCCCCCCTTTCATTTTGACTCCTCTTTTTCCCATCATTGAAGATACATACATACATATGTAAACACACATATGGACAAACAGTCATTTATTGCAGAGAATCCGTCTGTAATTTTTTATGTAGAGATGTTTTAACTGTTCTTGGTTGCTCATTCACTAATTAGGCAGTTCAAGACAGCTTTGAAAAAGACAACTACAACTTTTCTTTTCACTTGCATTTTTCATTGTCATTCTGAATGTTTGACAACAATGCCATCCATAATGCATACATATCAACAATGGGATGAGAAGTAATACTTCAAAACAGTGATTATTAGAACAAACTGCAAAGTTTATGAGGAAAATAGTCTCTTCTCACAAGTCTTATATCAAAGCATAGCCAGAGACCGAATAAAAAGAATTGCTGGTTGCTGAACTCTAGCGCAAGCCTCTAATAGAGCCACACTTAAAACAGCCCTTTGGGTATTAATAACTGCAGCAGAAATCCTGCAGAGCTGGAATAGGCATCTCTCAACTAAATTGCTTCCGCAAGAGAACATCACTGCTGGAACTCTGTACTGATGTAGAAGACCCAGAAATTGGTACCTATGAACAGGCACCTGTGCTGGTCTCCTGATGAAGTTGAAACAAAGGTGAGCAAGAAGAAAAATGAGTTGAATGGAATATCATGAATACCTCACACTAACAGGATTACAGACCACCTGACCATGTGACCTTACAAGGCACCCTGCTCTGAGCACTCATTTCTTTCACAAAGACGGTTATCAAATTATTTATTACTTTTCTACCCAAGGGGGGGGGACCTCAAGCCCTGGGGCCAAATGTGGCCCTCTGGACTTCTCTTTCTGGCTCTTGGGATTTTCTCTAGGCCATGCTCTCCTTGAGTTTTTTTAACCCAGATTTCCCTGACTTCGTATACACTATGTTGGTTATGGAAACAGGTCTGCAAACACAGCTGCTCTAGCAATTTAGTGAATTACTGCCACTGTGTAAAGCAGTACACAGGAAAAAGGGGCGGTTGTTTCAACTGTTCTCCGGCCATATACCCTTGGGGTTATTAGGTGCTTGGCAGGTGACTTAACAGCCTGCTAGGGCAGCCAATAACTGATCTTGGGGGAATGGTAGTTATTTTTCTGATGTCAGGTACTGTAAATTGGGCATTTATACCTGAGGCAATTAGTGCTTTTACAAATCAATTGCAAGCAGCAAGTTATAAACTGATTTTAATGAGCAGCTACTGCTACCGCAAAAGACAAGGAGGGTTTACAACAGTCATACTTTAATAGAAATGAAACAGAAACAAAATGTACTTACCACTGAGTGGCTTCCATTGTACATGAGATAAAACAAGTACACTTCCCTCATTGCCCAGCCCTGAGAAGAATTATTTCCTAACTAAACAAACTTGTTTATTTATTTAGTATTTAACTTATTGCAAGTCTGTCCTGAAACATTATGGACCGATAACAATGCTAAAACTAGGAATTAAACACTCAAATACATAAAGGATCAACTAAACTATGAAGATAGATACAGAGACACAGAGGGGTTGATGCAAGAAATTAATGAATTGTGGCTAAAAATAGGGGAAATAGACAGTGAGAGACTTCAGTATGAGAAGCAACTGCGTCAACAGGGACCCTATCTGAATAATGAAATAGTTTGGTGCTAAATATTTTTTACAAATGCCATTTTAAGTGTCCAAAGTATCTTTGCAAGAGAGGAGGCTGGAAAGAAAACCATAATTTGGCCACGCCTCCATAACCTCATTGACCACACCTCTGTGACCTAGCCACCCACCGGCTGTAGTCCACACCAGCTATCACTGCTGGAAGCTTTTTGCCAGGCCATATTCAGGCAATCTAGGACACTCACACTCCTGATCCTGAGTTGGTGGTGCAGTGCTGATGTCATTCCCCCCCGTCCTTCATTTGGCCTTTTTCCTAACAACAATGATGCCATCATATTGCCAACCATATTTGGCTATGTAGGGAAGAATGGATCTCTGGCACGCTGTTCTGTACGTAGCTTGAGAATTTCACGCCCAAGTGTTTCACTCCACTGCCTTTTGCTAGACTGCTGTAAGATGTCGTCCCTGTTGAAGGGAACAAGGCTGTAAGTTTTTTTAAAAAAAATATGGCGCTGAAGCAGTTGAGCAGGACTGTGAACACCAGTAGATACAAATGTTGTGAACCACCCTGAGATCTGTGGCTTATAGGACAGTCAGTCATACGTCGGGTTGAAGTAGCTTTGGGATAAGTATTTTTGGGTTACAGACGCTCCAGGTTACAGACTCCGCTAACCCAGAAATAGTACCTCAGGTTAAGAACTTTGCTTCAGGATGAGAACAGAAATCGTGTGGCGGCGGCGCAGTGGCAGCGGGAGGCCCCATTAGCTAAAGTGGTACCTCAGGTTAAGAACAGTTTCAAATTAAGAACGGAAATCCGGAACAAATTAAGTTCTTAACCCAAGGTACCACTGTATACAAATTTAATAAATAAAATAAAATAAATGAAAAGGGTAAGTTGTTGGCAAACATTTTGGGTTTCCGCAAAGCCCCCTTTTCACAACAGAAATGTTCATTGAAACACTGAAGTTACCTTCCATTTCTTATCCTCAAACAGACCTAGGTCATCTTTATTTTATTAGCATTTATCACGCTCACACCACACCCCCTTATTCCACATCTTTTCTGCCTGTCATATGAGGTCTACCTCATGAACAACTTGCCTTCTTCATTTTTCATACAATTTGTTATTATTTTTCCCCATGCAATGAGTGGTCCCCTAAAAATTATTTCCCATTTCAAATTTTATGGAGGGCAGCAACAACGGGGAAAAATATTCTTAGCATGTTTATCTGAAGCCTGTTAAGTTGGAATTGCTCAAGATGTGTTTGAGGGGATAAGCTGGAGATCAGGAGTGGCTGAGAACTTGTGGCTTTCCAGATGTTGTTGGACTGCAAAGGTCAGGGGAAATGGAAACTGTAGTGTTGTGACATCAAGACTACCACATATAGATAGTTGCTATAGTTGCACATAGATAATCCCTGCTGTAGAGTTAACAGGTGAAGAAAACAAAACATATTTTCCTATTGCTATCACTTTCATGACCTGTGGTTTTATTTTCTTATCCACTGTTTTAGTTGTAAGTTTCTTTTGTCAGCTGTGCAGTTTTCTTGTCTCCTCTGGATATTCTGGATAGAGTGTGGACGTGAGCAAGTAGAATGAATTATTGGTCATTTGCTATAATCTGGAAGATTTGTTTTTTATTTTGTACAAATCGATACATTTGTAATCATAAGAAGGGTGGACTTTGCAAAGAAAGGACCCAGTTGGTGTGCAGCAGGTATACTAAGTTTGTGTGTTGTCGAAATAGATTTGAACACACAATCAGAATTGCTTGGCTCCTTCAAAGCTGTTGCATTCCAGCTGAAAACCTGCTCTTCAGAACAACTATGGATTTGCTTCAGCAGCCTCTTGGGCCTACTTAGTTACTCAGTCATAAGCAGAGAAAATCTGTCAATTGTCTTTAAGTAAATGACTGTTGGCTCATGGCAATCGGAAAGGTCAAGATATTTGAGACAAGCAACCAAGGGACAATTTTGAAATGAAGCTAAGATGATTTCAGTGTATAATCAGGCAAAAAATAACTAGACTGTGGGCCAGTTCTAGCCCTGTGAAGATAATAACTGTTCTCTTATTGACTTGCTGTCATAACCTGTGCCATTTCACAACACTGGAATAGTTGGACAGCACTTCATTGGGTACCCTTTGGGTTTATTTTTATTTTGTTATCCTTCACCATAAAGTTCCAGAGTGAGTTAGTTTCAAATCTCCATTTTCGGTGTGTGAGTTAAGTCCTTTGACTTTGTTCTCCTGCAGCTGAAGAGAGTTTCCAGTCTTCCAGCAGTAAACAACAGGTTCTGCATATTTCCTAAGTTGTCTTTTATTTATATTTTAAACCAAATGAAATAAATATAATGAACAGATGCAACATGATATGTTAAAATGTTTTTTGAACAAAAAGTTCATTCCAGTAATTTATAAAATTCTGTTGATTAAGAAATTCAGTATTAGAAATTTTCAGCCTATTCTAAGTTTTTACCATGAAATCATATGTAATATATTTGCAAACCCATGCCCCTTTTATTATACCACAGATGACATGAAGTCACATTTCAAAAGCAATCTACATCTGTAATGCTGAGAGGCTTTTAACTAGAACAAGTCCAGTTTTTATAGCCACTGCTAATCACAATCCCATTTTATATTCACCACATCACAATTATTTTCTTTAGTGAATCTCATCTGGCCTCCATTACTTTTGCTTACTTTTCTGGTTATCTCTTGCTTTCTTCCCTTCTTTGAAGGTTTTTTCTTCCGTGTGTCTTATGCTTGGTAAACTAATGCCATGTTAGATTTTGTCAGATTCTGGGTGGTTTTCCTCATTGTTTCTGCATATCTAAGAGATTTATGTTCTGATTGTACACATTCCTTTTGGACTCAACATCAAATAGCTATAGATAAGCTCCGTACAACAGTAGCCCTGCCTGTCATTGCATGTAAAGTGTATTTCCCATTTGTTCGAGAGGTGGCATTTGAACTTAGAGCAAGTAGCGATCCAGAGAGTGTTAGTGATTTCAGCTTAATTGGAGGAGAGGATGTTATTCTTCTGCACCTCTTTAAGGGATTTACTTGTTGGCTGGCATTCATATTCCAATCACAGGCCAGCCATCTTTGCAGGTGCCGATGGAGGCAGGGAGCTAATTGACATGTAGCTCTTCACTTGGGAAGTGCATTGCCAAGAGGTAGGAAGGAAATACAGGTTGTGTTTCTGCAGCTGAGCTCCAGTGGGAGAAAGACTTCATGGGCATCTGGGCTCTTTAGTAGACTTCACCATCACCAATATATTCCATGGAACTGAGAATCTGTACATAGCATAAAAAGCTGCTTTCTCGCTAAGACTGAAACAACTGAGCAGGGGACACCAACTTTCCAATATACTATCTGCATGTATTGGATATTTTCTTATTATTCCCTTACTGTAGGGCTATACCTTGGTTTTAGTGGAAATGAACTAGGCTTGAGTTTGATTAAAACTGCATATTCATCTCTGCACAGACACAACACAGGACTCCTCCAGCGCCAAGGAGAGGCCCATCCTTGCAGGAGAGAAGAGAACAAACATTTTCACAGTCTAATCAATCTTGTGGAGCAGATGGATACAGTAATTAGTGCAAAAATAATTTTGCCAAGAGTATTAACATTTCTACCGTTTATCAGAAAGGGGGTGTTGTCTTTGGTCAATAATTTCTCGATTATTGCAAAAACATTTATATTTGTTGACGAGTGCGTGGAAACCAGGAACGCGCTGTTTTCTGACCCAGATGCTGTTTTGTGGCAGGAGGGCTGATGGTTGCAGCCCAGGAATTTTTAAAGAAATGCCTGTTTTTCCTCAAGCTCTAACTATGCAAAGCCATAAAAATATGGACAGTATTTGCAGAGCACGTGTTTACAGTATTCCATTGTGCTAATCATCATGATATTTGGGTGCCTGTGACGACAAAAAGTGAAACAAATGAGTATTGCCAATTCTTGGCAGAACCCAAATCCACCCTTTTTCTCCCCACTGATGATTTAAATACCATGGCAAGAGCCTCATGTTTTTAAAGGGCCTAAGCAGAATGCTAACCCACTAAATTAAAACATGGTTTTCAATACATAGGGATAAAAATAGATTCTTTTTGGAAGCTGCTTTTCCAACTGAATAATGAGCTGGCAAAGTTTCACCAGACATGGGAGTAATTTTTGGAATAAAAAAAAGAAAATTGAGAAAGCATCTATAGATTATAGCTCATAATTGTATAGAAATATTGCCATTGTGCATTGCTTTTCTCTGTGGGTCTTCTTTTCCTGTCACTATATTTTGCAAAGTTCAATTTCTTTATATCGGTGTTTGTGAAAAATGGCTAAAGATAAGGACAAATCTATTATGTAATCTGTATGTGTACATTTATAGCTATATGTAGCATTATATAAGGTAATTGAAGATCTGACCCGCAAAAGCAAACCTAAAACTAGCAGACTTTCACACTGCTTGAGGGTCACTTTCAAACATATCTGCTACCAGAATATAGGTGTATGGCTACATTACTGTCCTGAGTTTCAGTATCTCACATGAGTTCCTTATGCAACTGCTTATGAACACTGGCCACCTCAGTGTCATAAAACTTGGGGATGATGCAGAATAAAATTAGTTGTTGCCGGATTAGAGAACTCTGCTCCCTACAGATTAATTTCAGACCAGTCTTCCGATGTCCAGTCTGAAATGAACCCATTTAAGGACAGTTATACTGCATGAAAGTGGTCAGAGATCTCTAGGCATCAGTGCAAGACAGTGACAGTTGTTACATGCACATCCTGGGGTCAACGGATTTCCCCCCCCCCCCAGCCTTCACTCTGCATCCTTTTTTCAGTTACCAACTTGAGGTGGAAGACACGGCTGCGAGGGATTCATTAGCAGCATGACTTCTGTTGGTTTCTCAGAGACCCTTAAAATTGTAAACCGCCTTGGGAGAAAGGTGGTATATACAGGTGACTCCTGACTTAAGAGGGAGATTACACGCACAAGTCAAAATGTGCATAAGTAGGGAACACCCTGGAGAGTTCTCATGGCTTGGAAGGAGACACTCCCCATAGCTCAAAGAGGACAACCTCTTCAGGCTCCAGGGAAGGAGCCTTGCAGCGGAGGGGCAGCAGGGCTTTGTTGATACTGCTCAGCTGACACACAACTATTAGGCAGGGAAGCTGAACAGCCTCAACAAAGCCCTGCTGCACCTCCAGCTAGCAAGGAGAGCCTCTGGGGAGGGTCTAGTTGCAAGCCATGAGGACTCTACAGGGTGCTCCCCACTTCAGGTTCCACTTCCAGATTCCCAGTACCACGCATGTGCATGGTTGCACACAGGTGGGGAATTGCCCGTAAGCACAATAAATAAATAGTATTCCAAATGAATGAGCATGAGGTTTGTATCACCTGTCAGTGTCACATTATAAATATTTTGTGCTTTTGCTCAAGATGGTCAGAAAATCCCCAAAGGCGTATTGTAAGATAATAAACAAATATGTAGCCGTAGCCATAGAAATTCAGTTTTTTAAATGTTAGAACAATACTCAAACGGAACAGAGTAACTCAACTCTGATCAAACAGAGAAGAAAATTCCAGACTGGGCAACCACTTCCCTGGCTTTGCATCTAGGACTGGAAGCTTACACAACAAAGCTAATGGAAATATCTCACAATACAGTTTCACTCTCTTTGTACGTATGGATGTTCCATGAAGAGCAGGCTAAAGGAGAGGAGTGTTCTGTCCTTACTAAATCAGAACATGCCCATATTGCCTTTATCTACACAAGATACTACAGTATATTAGCATGTGTTAGCTAACATATTTCACAACCACTTTTAAATCCTTCTCTTGAAAATCACCAGGTGTTCAACCCTTGGGGCAGAGAGCAGGAGTATTCAAACTAGACACAGCTGACAAAATTGAGAACAGGAGGAAATTCTAGTTTTTGTTGCAATTAGGATAGAATGTAGTTTAGTGTAGTCAGTATATGTATTTCACTGGATTCTGGAAAAAACACACCCTTTAATGGAGGGGGAAATCATATTTCATAGAGATGTCACCTGCAGGGTTTCATTTCACAATTGCATCTCTTGTGTCACAAGGACCACAGATCAGTCTGTAGTGCAACTATGCTGAGTTTGGCACAGGACCAAAACATTGGGCTGAATAAGCTTATGTTACCAAGCCCAAAGCCATCGGAGAGCTGCCCCAGTCCCAGGCAAAAATGAGAGCACCTGCAGGATGCTCCAGCCAATGTGTCACACCAGCCTACAATTTGGCAATCTCGAGGGTGGCTGGTGTTTGTGCTGCCAAATATCTCCAGATGCAGGCTGTAATCCCCTTTGCCGAGGCACCAGCCAGCTGAAGGGCTTGAAGAAGTGTGGGCAGGAGTCAGTAAAACCAGCTAGTTTTGCACTATTGGAGAAAAGCATATTAGAAATCCTGGTGGGATGCATTTAACAGGAAAGTGGGAGAGGCTCCTACCACTTTATAATTTATTTCAATTTTTTCTTCTTTATAGTATCATTAATGATGATGGTTGGAATTTTTAAATTCATCTAACTATAGAATACTAACTCCCTCGATATTGCCACAATCTGGATTTCTTCAGCAGAATCTGCATAATGCAGTCTTTCTCTCAGAGGCCCATAGACCAACTCTCTGGCTTAGTTCAAAGCTGTCTACCCAGTGTTTAGCTTCACATATGTAGGCCGAAACTGATGGGGAATTTCCCCCCTTCGACAATGGGGGAAATCATGAAGAAATCAAGCCTTTGATGATGGGGGATGCATGCATTAGGGACAGTTCCAAGTTTGAGGGGGTTCTGAGCCAAGTGCCTTTTGTTGACTCTCCTCCTACCTCAATGGACCCTGATGCTCACCAATGCTCACCTGGTGGCTGCAGTGGCAGCATCAGCAATGCTTTAAATCAGTTCAGCATGTATAGGAGCTGAAATTTAATTTTTTTCACAATCCTGCCATGCGTTGTGGTGAAATTAAATGACAGCCTCCCCCCCTCCCCATCAGTGAAATGTTGAGTCTCAAACCCAAATACTTTTAGAAAGGGAGTGGACAGGCATCAGTGCTGGGCAGTACAGTGGTCTTAGGATGCCAAGGGCAGGTGCCAGGCCTGGTGCTCATGTAGCGCCTAGCTCCAGTATGTCACTCTGGAAACTGTTTGTTGAAGACTGAGTATCAGTTCTCAATAAATGCAATTAGCCTAGTGAATGGTGGCTGCCCACCTTAAGCGCCAAGTGAAACCTCGTGCTGCCCAGGGTATGCAGGAGCCCCCTGTATCATTTTCTTCATGGGTAGAAAAGCAAGTTGTAATTTTTACTAGACTAGGAGGGTTCTTCCACATTGCTTGTTCCACTTGCAAACTCCCCAGCCCTCTCCACATCACACTTTACTAGCTGAATTGTCTGCCCAATCCAGAAATTGACCCAGCTTTCCCCTTCTATACTGCAGCCCCATTTTGCACGCCTGTTTTCACCTCTTGCACTTCCACCATCTGAGGCGGGCCTGTCACTCTGCCTCATGGGCAGGCTCTGAACCAGCTATCCTGCCTATTCCTTCTCCCACACATTGGAACTACTTAGCACCTTGATGTAGCCTGATGAAGAGTTCTAGGCAACTTAAAAGCTTGCATACCCTTTAGTTGGATTAATAAAGATAATGTCCTAAACATATTTTTGAATAATGATTAAGGCATTAAAGGTAAAAGTAAAGGGACCCCTGACCATTAGGTCCAGTCATGACCAACTCTGGGGTTGCGGCGCTCATCTCGCTTTATTGGCCGAGGGAGCTGGCGTACAGCTTCCGGGTCATGTGGCCAGCATGACTAAGCCGCTTCTGGCAAACCAGAGCAGCACACGGAAACACCGTTTACCTTCCCGCCAGAGCGGTACCTATTTATCTACTTGCACTTTGACGTGTTTTCGAACTGCTAGGTTGGCAGGAGCAGGGACCGAGCAACGGGAGCTCACCCCGTCACAGGGATTCGAACCGCTGACCTTCTGATCGGCAAGTCCCAGGCTCTGTGGTTTAACCCACAGCGCCACCCGCATCCCGATTAAGGCATTACGTGTTGCTAATCAATTGTGTTTATTGTTAGAGCATCAGATGTGTTTTGTGGAAGGATAACATGTTTCTCCACATGGGCCTATACAGTGTATGGTTTGATAGCAGCTGAGGCTACCAACTTCCTGAAGCCAAGCAGGTCTAGATTTGGTCAGTGCTTCTACAAGAGATGGCCTGGGAGCCACATGTAACTGTGTTATTACATATGCTAAAGCTATTTTTGGTCATACTATCCCCTGCTTTTTCCTGTGGGACTAATTGCAGTCGTTAACAGCTGTCAACAGGATTGCCATACCCATTGAGTCAATCACCCATCTCCTACTACCCGTCTGAGAAAAGCCCCACCCCACCCTCCCACTATATATAAGGGTCTGGTGACTTCTGTTTCAGTGTATCTGAAGAAGTGTGCATGCACACGAAAGCTTATACCCAGAACAAACTTAGTTGGTCTCTAAGGTGCTACTGGACAATTTTTTTAAAAAAATTATTTTGAGTTCAGTGTTATGAAGCATAGGAGATATATAAATGTAAGTAAATAAACAAACACATTTCTGTTATTTAAATGGCAGCAGGCTATAGCATGACTCTAATCCTTTCATTAAAATTGGTGTCATTTTCTTTACAAGCTTTTAAGAAAGGATTTGCAACTTCTTAGAATATGTGTAGAAGTCTCTCTCTCTCCCCCCCCCCCCCGGTAAGATACAAATAATTCCTAGAAAAGGCACAAATACTTTTCTCAATATTTGGCATTGGCTTTAATATGCAGGGTGAGGGACCTCAAGTATATGCTTAAAATAGAATATGTAAAAATATTTGTTTTTCAGTATGAGCTTTATTTCTCAGGTAGACTGCAAGAGATTCTAATTTAAGGACTGATACCATGTGTATTCAAATAACAGGCACTTGGTGTTCTAAAGGACATATGGAATGCATTATTATTATTGGGGAGGAAAGAGATGATGCTGGGTGATTACCTGAGGCAGGTTGAAGAAAGGTTGGCTACAAACAGTAGTCTGTAATCAAATTGTGGTATTTCTTTAACTGGTGTTTTAATGTGATCAGTTGCCGCCTACCTAGACAGACTACTCCATTAATTTCAGTAGAGACATCAGATCTAGATATGCCCAGTTTAAGCATCTGCAAGGTTGCTGCCTCCAAAGCAGGGTGAGTGGGTTTTGCTCAATATCTTCTTAAGCAATTCTTAGCTGAAAATGTAAAGAAACCGAGTGACATTAAAAGGGGTGAAGAGACTGCCTGTGGGCATAAGAGTGAAAAGCAGGTGGTGTCTTCTGTCCATTGCTCTTACTGCAGATATTTGAAGAAGTATATTTCCATTTAAACAGTGTATTCCTAAGAGGTGTGGATAGATGAAATATTGAGGCTGCTGATCAAGTATTGCATGTCCAAAAGGAATGACAGAGTACCAAACTTGGGCCTGGGATCATGTTCAAGACAACACTTGAGCATGTTAGAAGTTTTATCTACACCATTCACCCTTGCTTTCTCTCTGCCTCAAATGCCCACCTGTAAAATAGTGTTCATACTGGTTGATTATGTGGCCCCACATCTGTGGCATTTGCTTCCCATCCCTACAAATTTTTAAGTGGGCCTTGAAGACACCTCTTGCACCTGCTGCTCAATGCCACTGTTAAGTGAGCTGCTGATACGTTGCTGTTACTGTGCTAGTTGGGGCTGTTGTTTTCCTGTGCTGGCTAGTTTCACTGGTTTTTCTTAAGGGGGGAAGAGTTAATGTGGACTCCTATACACACTTGTCTGTGACATAAGTCTCACTGAATTCAATGGAATTTACTTCTTAGCATGCGTGCACTGGATTGTGCTGTTAAACTTTTAAACTCTGTTTTCATAGAATCATAGAATCATAGAATCATAGAGTTGGAAGAGACCACAAGGGCCATCGAGTCCAACCCCCTGCCAAGCAGGAAACACCATCAGAGCACTCCTGACATATGGCTGTCAAGCCTCTGCTTAAAGACCTCCAAAGAAGGAGACTCCACCACACTCCTTGGCAGCAAATTCCACTGTCGAACAGCTCTTACTGTCAGGAAGTTCTTCCTAATGTTTAGGTGGAATCTTCTTTCTTGTAGTTTGGATCCATTGCTCCGTGTCCGCTTCTCTGGAGCAGCAGAAAACAACTTTTCTCCCTCCTCTATGTGACATCCTTTTATATATTTGAACATGGCTATCATATCACCCCTTAACCTCCTCTTCTCCAGGCTAAACATGCCCAGCTCCCTTAGCCGTTCCTCATAAGGCATCGTTTCCAGGCCTTTGACCATTTTGGTTGCCCTCCTCTGGACACGTTCCAGTTTGTCAGTGTCCTTCTTGAACTGTGGTGCCCAGAACTGGACACAGTACTCCAGGTGAGGTCTGACCATAGCAGAATACAGTGGCACTATTACTTCCCTTGATCTTGTTTTGTATATGATATGTTTGCAACATTGGAGAGATTCTAAAAAAACAACCACCAGTATAAATATGTTAAATAAAATAAGATAAAGGTTGGAAATCAGTAATAGGGAACACTGAGGGCCACATTCCCTCATGGGTAACCTTCTGGGGGCCAAATGCCAGCAATAGGCAGGGCGATAGGCAGGAGGAGGAGAAGAAGCAAGGGATGTATTACCTTTGTATCATGGGTTATATGTTCCAACCACACAGAGGTTTCTTCTACACACCCATTCCCCCATCCCCACACCACTCATTTCAGACAAGCAAGAGTTCAAGAACATATGCCAGCCAGGCAAGCACTCAAGGAGAGCACAGAGCAGGGCTTGGGAGAGTCGGGGAGAAGGTTGTGGCCTAGAGGGCGCATGACCTGGAAAGAGTTCCATGGGATGGATACAGAAGTCTGGATGGCTGCATTTGGTTCTGAAGTTCCCCACCCCTGTTGTAAATGATGCTTAGGTTACAATCATATACTGCCTTCCTTGGGAGTAAGCTCCTTTGCACTAAATGGGACTTCCTTCTGAGTACACATGTATAGGATTGCTCTGGCAATGGTTTATAGCAATTTCCTCATATACTAAGTTTAATTGGTTTTAAGAGTAGGACAAGACAAGAAGTGATAGGCTAGTTTAAGTATTTTATTTATTATTATTAATCTACTACTAACCCAGGTTCTGGCAACGGGATTAAATTTAATGGCAGCCTTTTCATTTCAAGAAACCTTACATTTACTGGACTTTTCAAAATTAGTGGGAAAAATGGGGGGGGGGGAGAAACTTTTTCAAACAGGAAGGAAAAGCTTGTTGACAGGAAATGGTTAAACATTTGATTAGTTCTGATGTTTCACCAGTGGGAAAACACCCAGGGTGACAAAAACGCATAAGATTTTGCTCATTTTCACCAGAGACAATGTGCCCTCTGAGGGCTAGTAGTTAAGGAATACACCAACGGAGAGTCAAGGAAAGCGTCCTCAATATAAAAATTTTCCCTCTCTCTTCTCAGGCTTATTTCTTCAAGCAGGATCAATCTTTTCTAATGCAAGGTACGACTAATGTGTTCACATGTTTCTCTTAAATGCTATAGGAAAAGGGCCTACCACTTTTGAGTCATGCAGCAGCTGAATCTTGCATGACATTTTAAAGAGTCACAGACACATTGTGGCAGAGACCAACAAAATCTGTAAGATGCCAAAAGACTTCTTTTTGAAGACCCAGGAAATCATAACAAATTAACTAGCACTTTGACGCCTTCCCTTCCTTGTCAGCTCTCCCAATTTAACTGGAAAAGTTAGGTCTATCTGATATCACTGTAAAATAATAATATAGACTGCATTTGTATGGGAGTAAGCCACATTGAAAACAATGGGAGTTGGTTCTTCTTAACTTGGTATGTGATTGCAACATAATTTACTAAACTTGATGCAGTATTTCCCCTCCTCTTTTTAGAAAATTAACTATTATTCTTCATTGAACAGTACATCTGGATTTTCCTGGACATTTCAGTGATTCCTGCCTGGACGCTGTTCCTGATGGCCGAATCCTGGGTATGTCTAGGAAATTCTGGATGTATGGCAATGGCAGCTTACCGTACCTCTTCGGTAAGCAGTGGTTGTGGCCTGACACTGTGCTTCCCTTGCTGCTTGAATGCGATGCACAATTTTGAGCGCAGCACGCCCCCCTCAGCTGCCATGGAGGCTCACAGGTTCCCGCCAAACCCGCTGATTCAAACAAGCCTATCCATGGCAGCCTTAGGGGGTGTGGCTTGATGAATGGACCTGAGGGAGGGAGGCTTCACTCGGGTTTGCTTAGCAACTATAATTCCCGGCTGACTCTACCCTCCTCATCCAGTCTGGGAAATTCCGGACATATGGCAACACTAACAGTACACTTTAGGGATGGATCTTAAGCATACCGAGGAGAGGGCGGAAGCAAGGTATGGGAACAGAAGGAGAGAAAGTGGGGGACTGGGAAATAGGATCATGGGGGAAATGGTTCTGGGGTTAGAAGCTGGCAAGAAAGTTCTGATTGACAACCATAAGCTTATTTCAGGCAACTTAAAAAGTCGTAAGTAGAGGTGGGGAATAAATTAGATTCAGTTTGCATTAAAAGGCCTATTTATCTAATTTGCACCTTCCGAAACCATACGTGAACTGAAACACAACTCTTTGAAATTTACACTTCTCTGAATTCTGCTATACAGTCCTCCAGCATATTCAGTAGTGTGCATAAAAATCTTTACTTTTGTAAAAATAACATACAAACATGCATTGTATTATGAAGAATTTCTTTGCAAAATTATGCATAGCTGGGACATCAAAAATTGTATAATAGGAAACATTTGAACTAAAATGTAGATAGATGCATTCCCATGACTTTTTAAGAAATCATAATCTGATGTGGAACTGATGTGAAGAACTGGATTTAAGGGTGGAAAAATGAGAAATAAACTGAGAATGTCCTCTTCATTCATCCATCCTTACTCAAAAGACTCACTCTGCATAACATGCAACATGGATTTCTGAAAGGAAGTTTAGCCTTTTCTGACTCCAACTGAAGATGCTTAACGAAAAAAGTTATATATTTATAAGCTTTTTCCTGTGAAACTGATGGAGTGACATGCTTCTTTTCAGGATATTAGACAAAGGTGAAACAACGATCTAGCATTAATAAACACAATACATTTTTGTTGATAGGAAGCCAGATTGGAGGGGGTATCTGAAGGCAAGGTCAAACACCGTTTCAGACTGTATGTAGGTTCTACAGTTTAACCTGTTGCACCCCTGTGAAATAACCAAGGATATCACTGTACAGATGGGAAAAGGCATGAGACACTGCAATTTGAGCCTTAAACTTCAAGCGGTTGGGACTTAGTACAGTGGTACCTCAGGTTATGTACTTAATTCATTCCAGAGGTCCGTTCTTAACCTGAAACTGTTCTTAACCACTTAACCTGAAACTGTTCTTAACCACTTTAGTTAATGGGGCCTCCTGCTGCCGCCGCGCCACCAGAGCACGATTTCTTTTCTCATCCTGAAGCAAAGTTCTTAACCCGAGGTATTAAGTAACCTGAAACGTATGTAACCCGAGGTACCACTGTATAGTCATGTGATGATGGGGAAAGTGCAATGTGTATATGACTAATACAGGTCAATGCAAAATCAAACTCTGTGTGCAACTGAGTAATGGATTTGGGATGGAAGACTGATAGGGGCAATGGAAGTCAAATGATCTTTGTTGAGACCCAAAATATATTTTGCAGAGGGTATTTTTGACTGGAGAACCAAGCAACCAATCAAACTGCAAGGTTATCCTATACTACTCATTCACCATTCTAACCATATAGATTCCCCTGCAGACTGTCACTTTTTGCAGGAGGGATTCAATTGCATACTAACAACTTTGGGTTTATGCAGTTAAAGCAGATTAAAGTGCTCTGGTGCAACAAAGTCACATTTAAAAACTGGACATTTTGTAGTAAGGAAAAATGGCACGAAAATGCACTAGAAAGTGTGGTATAGCAATTGGTGGATGGGTAATTGATTAATGGAAAACCTCCATGTAAACAAATCAGGATGCATCCTGGATCTAACAACACTCTGCTACTTTGCATAGCTGATGTAATCCATGCTCTTGCATCAACTTTATCTGCATTGGCTGGGTAATATTTTCAAACGTTTACAAACTAAAAAACCAAACAAAAGCTTTTTATTGTGCAAGTTATAAACAGCATGAACTCATGTTTTCCCTGCTATCTTCTGTCACAGCTACACTAAATTCTGGTTTTCTCAACACTGCTCTGTAGGCAGTAAGTCTTCAGCAGAGAAGTAAAAACATTAGAAATGAAACCTGGAAGTCCAGACAATTGGTGCATCCCTCTTAACTTTTTCATCTCTATGACTAGTACTTCCTTAATTTCAGTCATTGGCTAAGTACACTAAGAGGCAGGAAGGGGATTCTCAAAATGTAACTGGGAGGAATAGTTCCTGCATATTTTTGCTTCATATCTTGAGTTATACAAAGGCTAGAGACTTGCTCTTTTTGAAATATGAAAGCTAGGGATCTAGGCCAGCTGTTGGTGCTAATAGGCACTGGGTGGCATGATTACAATCTGAACAAAATTTGGCAATATGGCAACCAACACTAAATTAAAGGAACATTTACAAGCAGTTTTTGGTACCGTACAATACATGCCGGGGGGGGGGGGGGATCTGTTCCAAAGGAAAAAAGCCAAAAATTCCACTGGGAATTCTCAAGCTTTTGGGTACACTTAAAAGTAGCTTCTTGGATCCCAGCCATACAATGCAGCTCATAAAATCTTTCAAACAATTGTTCTGAAATCACTCATTGCAGAAAGCCAAAAATTAAGACGCTCTTGTCTTATGTCAAAATCAATAAGATTATCATCAAACGAATCTTATCATTCACAACTGGAACTGTGAGTATCTACTATGTCATTACTATGTTAATTATTTAGAAACAGAATCAAATCAGAATAATGCAAGATACATCCATAGTTCTCACCCTTCAAGGCCATTAGGACAGAATGTGACTTTCTGTCATTTCTCCACTTTAATGCTGTCAAACACTAGCCAGAGTGTTATGCAAAATTTTGAACTCATGATAATATGCTGAAGCTGTAAGCTAACCTTCACATGCAAAAACTGGAATTGCTTCAGTATTGATGCTATAGTATCTAGTCGCATATGTGAGAAAAGAAAGTGTGAGCCTAGTGGCACCTCAAAGACTACCCTGTTCTATTTTTAAAGAATCAGCTTCAGCAGGATGCAGAACAAATTAATGATATGCAAGAACTGGAAGTTTGCAATGTGGAAATGAGGTACTGCATCTACTGATACTTTATCCTCTCAATAGGGATGGAGAGAAATTTGAATCAGTTTGCAATTAAAGCTGAATCTATCAAAATTCTCACTTTTCGAAATGAGAACCCAAACACAGCCATAATAAAAATTTGCATTTATCCGTTCTCCACCCAATGTTTACTGAAATACATATAATGGAGGAAGATTTGCATAAAAATGAACATTACTTACGATAGTATTGGGAGAAATTGCTTGCAAAAATGTGTACATTCATCAAAACTGTATACAAAAATTTATTAGAAGTTCACACTAAAATGCTGAAGATTTAATAAGCTGTTAGGGAATCCAGCAGGCAGATTTACCCCTTTCCCCTACGTTCTGTTTTTAACCGATACTCAACATTTACCCACACCACATATTGTCTATTTGATCTCCCCACTTTGTGTTATTTATACAGATTTCTATATTTCAGCACATCTAAGGAGCCCTACAACTATGTAGAAAATACTCAATTTGGGGTGGGGAGTCCCATTTTGCTTTCCAGATGATAGGTACTCAACCACCTGATATTGCTATTGTATAATAGTGTTTAGTGTGAAACACTACTGCATGACCATTTCTGTACTCCAATGTCTTGGAAAAACAAGCATAAGTGCTCAAGTGATGCAAATACGTGTTTGAAGCTGAATGAATTGGTGCTAGCTTTTTGTATTTCCATATAAGAAAGCCTTTTATGACACTTGTTTTCCCACTCATATTTGCCTAAGTTGCTGCTAACCTCTGTTCAGGCTCTGGCTTTTGAAACAGTAGTCATACCCAAAGGAGTTTATTTAATACAGAACATCATCACTTCCAAGAACACCAATAGTTTTTCCCAAGCAGAAAATATTGATTCACTGACAAGTAAAGAGCACTCATTTATTATTTCCCTTCAAGGGCTATTTGAAGCTTGATTCCACTTAGTCTCGTGCCACCTGCAGACCAATGTTTTACCTTCCAGAGGCCTTCTTACTTCATGGACTGAAAGTAAGTATTACCTGCTCTCCCATCATTGTCTAAATTAGAACTGTTAATTGCCCCCGTCTTCTTCAAACAGACACACGCAATTCAATCTAAAACATGTTAACACCCAAGTGACTTTCACTGATAAATTTTCTTTAGCATAAATCTGGCATTAGTTTCCTGGTGGACGTACCCCGTTTCCATCAGCTGTTGACCTAGCACCAGTTGGATTTATCTTAATGTACCTGCTTTAACAACAACATGAAAAACTAAAAGGAAGCAAAACAACCTGCAGGGAAGAAAAACAATTATTGGCAAGCAGAAATTGAGGAATTTTCAAATGCACATTGGGTATTGTATTGCACATCTTGAATTGTCAGACATATTCCTTTCAAAAGAAAAAATGGTAGTGCTAACAAGATGGCAGACACTAGCAAAATATAAACCAGTTTTCAATGGAAGTAGAATTTTTCTTGTGTTATTTGCAAAACACATGGTGAAAACGGTTTCCTAAAATACACTTTCTTGAAGAATTATTCTAGGCATAATGCTTGTAATCATTTAAATCCTTTTAGCATGATTACTTTAAATTTCTATTTAAACATTTAATGGAACTCTCAGGCTCCTCAATAAGCTTTTATTTTGGAGAAACATACCAATATTCTTTAGCTTTCTCTTTTGTCTCCCTTACTTCAGCTCTTACAAGCCTCAACATGTAGTCCATATGAAATCAAAACCCTATAATTATTACTTCTATATCACCAGCTTATTAATGTTCATTAAAAATAATCTTGCCTAGTAAGGGATTGTACGTCTTTCCTATTTACTTTGTGACTATTAATGGTTTTTAAAAAAAACAAAGCAAAACATGTGTATACATTAGTATAAGGAACAGTGTTATCATAAATTCAAATACTGTAAAACAAAACCAGCTGCATCCATTATAAGTGCATTACTGCCAGGAACTGTAAATATGTTTTTGCCTGATAGCCTTTTGACTCAATAATATCCTGCTATCTCTGTTGGGCAGGCAACTTTTAAAACCAAGACGAGACAGGTTATGATTTTCACAGGAAAACTGGGTTTCCTTTAGAAGTATCCGTTTGTCAGATTCATAGTTTTAGGTCATTGAAAATAAGAAATAAGGAGGCAAATTGAAGAAACCTCTCTCAAAGTGATGGATAAAAGTACCAACATATGTTTTAGGATGCTACTTCAACACACATATAAAAGCAGACAAACCCTGTCGTATCATACCATACAAACAATTTTAATTGTGTAGTTACAGTCAATAACCACTCCTAGTCAGAACATTTCTGCTTAAAGAAAATTGTGATACACTTATAAAAACAGCCAGCTGTAACAAAATAACTGGTGTTTTCATAGCAATAAACTCATAAAAAAGAAATACACCTTTATACAGAAAATTTATACAGCTGTAGCTTTAAAATTGATTGTAAACCAAAGGAAGACACATTGCAAACATCAATTATTTTCACATTAATTGCATAAGTTTCTAAGGTGATCTATTAGTTTTATTTACCTAAGCTTATTTGCATGATAGTAAAAATTGCATACAACAATAAGAGTGAAGCTTATAGTATGAATTGCTTGGATAACATAGAGCACTTTTTATAGGCAACTGTGTAAAGCACATTTTCTCTATTTAAAACTTTTAAGACACTTTGTTTTACTGCCCATCAAAATACATTTATAAATAGAAAAAAAAAATCAGTATGATAACAAGAGAAGCAATATTACATTTAACGGAAACTTCTAAAAATTAATTACAACATGATGCTGTAGGATCTACAAATAAATAATGGGGATAAAACAGTGTTTCACATTTTGTTTTCAAAAAATAATGTAACAATGAGAATGAGAATGAAAAAGATACAGTGACCTCTTATTTCTGAAAAGAAAACAAATCTGAGTTACGGCAGTGCCATATAATACAAGGCATTTGTTGGCATATGTTAACTTTAAACTGCATCCCACAGTCTATAGTTCTTTTGTAACATACAATAGAGCAAGAGTAACAAACTCTTCTTCTTCTTCTTCTTTTTCTTCTATTATTTAAATAAATGTGAGCTTTCAAAGATCAAGTGTGGAGTGTTAACAGTAATAATTGGAAAATAAACCAAAACCAAAACAATAAATCACAAAAGTAATGCTTGTCTGAAAGCTCTAGAATAATAATAATAAAAAACAACCCACAGATATCATGCTTATTGGATACAACTTGGTGTACCCAGTGAACACAAATTAATATGAAACAATCCTCAATGCTTCATCTGTAGCTCTGAAGCAAATTGTAAAATATCTAGTGCAGTCTGCATTATCCTTTTTCAACTTTTGTGCAAGTTTTGGAAGATTCATTGGCCAAACAATGAATAGAGGTTGCTGACAGAACACAGGATGGAATTTTCATTTCATTAGTAAATAGCAGTGACACTGTTGAATAAATACTTTTTCAATCAGTCTTTCAACTCATTATTAATGTCAGTGTTCCCTTCTACAGATAACTCTTCTTCTAATTTAACTGAAAAAAGTGTGTTCGTATTTTTGTCTTGTGCAGCCTCTTCCAAATCCTTAAGCAGCTCTTCTTCCTTATATTCTGCAACATCCACCTCCAAGCCTGAGTTGTCTTTCAGCTTTCCATGGTGCTTGACATAATATCGCTGGTTCTGAAAGAATTTGATGATGGTGTATTTGGGAAGATCAAGTTGAGCTGAAAGAGTCTGGATTGCTTCTTCATCTGGATATAGGCCTACATCTTGTATAAAACTCTGAAGGATGCCCAGGGCTTCCACAGAAATCTTTGTTCGTGGGCGGGTCTTCTGACGATTTTCATCCTCAGATTCAGCTGGTGATGCTACTGTTGGCTGCCTTGGGGGTAATCTGGGGCCTGGTGGCGGTGGCTGTTGCTGCTGCTGTTGTTGTTGCTGTTGCTGTTGTTGTTGCTGCTGCTGCTGCTGCTGCTGGTAGACAAAGAAAACCACACTGACTTTTTTGTTCAATACAAGAAATAAGAAATATTGGTTTCTTTAAAAAACATTTAAAGTAATTGTGTTTACCCATACTGAGCCGGGGCAGAAATAACACTATCTGATGACTGCCCCATGGGTTTCCATATTCCCCCTACATCTCATTCTTTCTCCCTCACTTTCCCATACAGATTCTCCAACTCTTGTCTTTTAACTACGGTTAGCACTGCATGTATACATTTGATGCTAACCATAGCTAGCCACAGGTTTGCAAATCCAGTTCCAACTTTTGTTTCCTGCAAACTGTGGTTAATTTAAGATCAGTTCACATGTAATGCTAGCTGCTTGTGGCACAAATCCTTATGGGAAAATGAGATATAAATTGAATGTCAATAACAGTTACGGTGGGCTCAGTTCACCAATCCAGCTGGGAGTGTGTGTGATGAAATATATCACGGAGGAATGGCACAAGTCCTTCCCCTTCATAGTTTCCAATTTGAGCCGGACTCTATGTCTGAGTAGCTGATTGTATGAAGGTCCGGATTGTGTGATTAACTCCTGTTTGAAAAGTCGGTGAGGAGTCTGCGAATTTGGCCTCTGGGCTGTGTTGTTGCAGGAAAGTTCATGCCTTTTCTCTACCATATTTTTGTACTGCCAACTAATGTGTGCAGTTGGGCAGCATTAGCTATGAAAAGAGAAGGAAGGGGAATACTTGCAGAAGAGGTAGGAAGCAGCTGCTGCTGCATGCAAGAAATCATATCAGATATCTTAAATATGGTTGTTTCCATGCATTACGTGGGTCATGGGTTACTGCTGGGTACGTCAAATAATCATAAACTGAATTTTAATATATAAGCAGCATACTTTTGGAAATGTACGTAAGATAAAAAAATGGGGGGAAGACATATGGTGTAGCCCAAATGTTAACTACTCTGAACAGTATTATCATAAAACACATCTTCAGAAAGGAGAATAACTGCCATCTATATCCTTTTTTCCCACTATCTCCATTTAGAAGTTGCATATAAACATCTTCACTTAAACTAATAGCAAATTCAATTCTCCCAGTTCTCATTCTTATTTAGCCAAAATAGAATCAACCAAGAAGAGGAGGGAGAAATCAGCATTTTTGGGAGAAGCCTGAATTTTGTAGAATTACAAAAATAGTGGGGAGGGAAGGCAATCACGCCTCCATAAACCTCCCAATGAGGACTGGGGAATGGCATGGTATGACTGGTTGCCTGGATCACTGAACAAGAACACCCTATAGTGTAAAGTTTTACTGGAAGTTCTGCTTGTACTGACCTATCCCTCAATAGTGTTTTTGAATTATTACTTAGGTACTGCTAATGGCAAAGTGAAAAGGTTCAGAATTTTTTTAAGGAGATACTATGACGAGAGCATCTAAGTTTTAAAAAAACCAATGACTAGATTGTTATTAATTCCAAAAACTCAATAAAGCCAGAATTACATGAGATAAGCTTGAACTCCTAAACATCAGTGGAACTTAAACAAGTGTAAAGAAGGCTGTGAAACCTGTGCAAATATAAAGGCAGGGACATGTTTTGTGCATGAGGATGTCATTCTATACCAGCATACTTGGGTGCAATGAGGTTATGTAAGCAATTTTCAGGGCTTTGAATACATTTATTTAAATGCTGTGCCCAAATTTCACAAGGTCACAAAGATGCTGCATATGTATGTATGCACTCTTTTAAAAAGGTCACATATTTTCCATACATAGCAACTAAATTTGGGAATATGGCACATCTAATATTGCACGTATGGAGGTAGAGTCTTATGTACATCTACAACTTTGTTGGCTACTGCTCACATGCAGCCCAACCTTAACTATGCTTACTTAGCCTAAATCCTGCTAATTTCCAAAGGATTAGTAAGATCCATTTTACTAAGAATGCTCAGGATATGAGCATTTGTATAAAAGGTGAAACCATGTCCAAAACTAAGGATGTATGTGGTTGCATAAGCTTTTCCCTTTATTCTCGTGTTAAAATGCATTAACAAGTGATAAGTGTATGAAAACTGGCAATTTTCAAGCAAGTACAGTAATGTGGTTTTTTTAGCACAGACCTTTCTCTCCCTCGCTTTGCTAAATCAAACATTAAGTTTCTCAGCTTTCATCATTTCAAGCAGCCAATATTCCATTGTTCAGTTTGTTGTATCTTTAATAACACAGGTGTGCTTTTTTGGCTTTGTAAATAGTTCCATAGTAATAATATGAACGATTCAGAGTCTTGAGTGTAGTCAGGGGACAGGGGGCTATCTATTCTTGGAAAAGAAGGGGGAAAGTGAAAGGCTGACCCCCAAGTCTGTCTTTAGTACAAGAGACTTGTACCACCCCCACCCTTCAAAATTTATTATCAGGGCAGCTTATAATAAAGTTAAGCCTCGTCCATTCCCAGAGAGGCAGCATTTCCTGTTCTGTATTTATATGGAAGGAATCTGTTGGTTCAAGTCCTGAAACCCCTCCATAACTGTCCCTGACACATTAAACTCGTGCCAGCTCACCTGGGGAGCAGCACCCAGCCAAGGTCCAGTGGTCAGCAGGCCAGGTAAGAAAGCGCCTCTATGCTCTCCTTTCCCAAGGTTGGTGGGAGAGGGGCTCTGAAGGAAAAACAAACAAACATTGACTCATCCCAATTTTCAAACGGGGGGCAAGTGGGATGAAGAATTTGGGGCTGGAACTCCTCCCACGATTTTCACTTAAATGAAACATTGTCAATTGCATCAACTGGACTTTTATTTCAACATTATGGCACCTGGTATATTTACGTCCTCCACATTTATAAATTATTGCCACAAGTAAGAGGTATGCACGGACACCAGTTCTTTTTTTAAGCATCGCTATCTGCAGCTCATGCAATTGTGGGTGCAAGAGCTACTGAAAAGAAGAAGAAAATGCCTGAAGTACATGCATATTACTTTGTGAATATCCAGTTTTGGCAACTCTTGCATCTTCCCAGCTTGTTTTTTAAAAAGAAGTTTAAAAATCTGGAACTAACGTGGAGGAACTACTGATCAGGAAACCCTAAAATTAATTCTAGTGTACTATGTACACATGATTCTGTATTGCACAAAAAGTCAAGCATTCAACTAAAGGTGAACAATGGCAGATTTTAATTCTGAAATAATCTTATTCATAATAAAACTATTTAATAGAGCAGAAATAGAAGGAATGGTTTCTTTTTCAAGATAAACTAGGTTTTGTTGTTGTTGTTGTTGTTGTTCTTCTTCTTCTTAACTCTGAATAGGCAAAGGTAAACCAACCTGAATCTGCTCTGCTGGAACATGGATAATGTGGGAAGGCCTGTCGCCATGGTGATGAACTGCATTGCTTTCTTGTTCATAAATGGCATCTCTTTCAGGCTGAGGAAGACTGAGGAATCTCCGGATCATTGACAGATTCTCCCACAGGGTTCTATTCTCAGGTGAAGGATCTTCTTTCCAGCGCAGGAGTTCACAGAGCCACCCCTTTAAATAATATCAAAATTTTAGACCACTTTAACAAGAAAGCACGACCATACAAACGCTTTCCTTGGAAGGAAACGGGATGAATGCAGGCATAGTTTACACCTTGGGAGTGGCCTTATAACTTCATAATCTGGTAAAAACAACAACAGTCAGTCATTTTGTTGTACGAAACTATCAAGAAAGCCAACTTTTGGAATAATAACCTAGCTTCTATTAAACAGTTCCCTTGTAGCCCCCCCCCCCAAAAAAAACCCACCCCATCACACAAAGCAGCAATGCATCATATATTTCAAATATATGAGAGAGGATTCTCAGTCCACTATTGTGTCTCTGCAGTTGATTTTCCTTTATGTAAGCCCATATTCATCTGATGGCATAAAAAGAGCATTTGGGTAGCTTGCATGTTAGGTGTTATTTTCACTATTTTTTTTTAAAAAAGGGAATCCTAGTGATATTTTTCTTACTTCGAATAAGAGAGAGCTTCATTCATCTATTTTGACTATATAAAGCTGGCTCACATAAATCTTACGATGCAGAAGCTTTCTAATGTCCTTTTGAAAGAGAACAATCTTTTGAAAAGACATCATTGAGCAAGATAGCCTCATTCTTGCTCATGTGCTCAGGTAGTTCTGCAGTCAGAACTGAAACCTGTTGACAAATCTTTTACCCAATTCAGAGTCTTCTGGTTTCAAAATTAAACTCATGATTTTATGTATGATATGAAAAAGGCCACACTCTTCTCCATATCACAGCACATGCAAACTGTCTATAAAAGCACCTGCTCTAACCCAGGCATGTTCTAGGGAAAAGCAGGCTTGAAAGTATGCCAAAAGATTGTCCCAGGAGAACTGTAGCAAATGCTAATTTGCTTCTAAAATAGATGCACAGATTTTCCCCCCTTAACGGTTTAGCAATTGCCTACATGCCATCTTAAATGATATCTGTGGCATTATTTGAATTTTTTTTATTATTGGTTTTAAAGAAACAGGACAAAGGATTTAGTTTGCTCTGTATGAATACAGGGAAATAAACAAAATTAGTACAACATTGATAATTCCCTTTCAGATTTAACTCTGAATGCTTTAACTATGCAATCCATACCATTTATTCAAGGGGGGGGGAGAAATAAATTATTATTGTTAAATTATTACATTTTATGGTCAAGTAATCTATGGCAGCTTACAATATAAGAAATTAGGCTACAACATTATAGTATCATGAATATCAAAGTAACCCATAAAACACATCAAATTAAAATATAGCAAACCAACAGTAAAATAACTGAAAACCTTGATGGTATAAAATGCTTTTCAGGATCCATTTGAAATAACAACAGAATAGGACCAAACACAGGTCTTGGAGGTAGGAGTCCCAAAAGTCATGGGGCCATTTTGTCTGCCTCTGGTACCAACTGACCTGACCTTTTTTAGTGGTAGACCAGAGAACAGGGCCTCTGAGGCTGATCTTAGGGACTGATTGGTTCATATGGGTATAGATGGTGCTTCAAATAATATGGTCTCAAACTGATATGGGTTTTAAAGGTTAATACAAACACTATGTATAATGTAAGCAGATCATCTACCAGCTATTAGGTAAAGGTAAAGTAAGGTAAAGGGACCCTGGACAGTTAATCACCCATTATTACCATTCTGGTAGCAGCATTTTGTGACAGTTGACATTTCTGAACATGTAGAGGGCATTACTGTAGCCTGGACGAAATGACAACAGAACCACATTTCCCCGTTAGGGCTGCAATGTTATTGGTTTTTAGCAATGAACAGGTCATAACTTGAATACAACCTATACAGTGGTACCTCTAGTTGCAGACACAATCCGTTCCGGGGTGCCGTTCGCACCCTGAAAAGTCCGCAACTAGAGCGGCGCTTCTGCACACACGACGCAGTATACACTTCCGGGTTTGCTGCATTCGCAAGCCGAAAAGACGCAACATGAACCTAACGCAACACGAGGTATGACTGTGCAATAATGCTTTTGACATGGGGGTATTGGTATGGCTGCCAGTATCAGCCATATGTCCCACCAAAGGTGTCAGTAAATATCCCTTCAAAATCAACACTACAGGAGAGACAGTTTGCTATTGCTGATCCGTTCTAGCTTGCGTTGGCTCAGCCACTCCCACACTGAACCCACTCCAGATGCAGGATTGGACACCCTCCCTCCTGCTCCTAGTAGAAAGGGGAAAATAACTTTTCTTTGAGACAAGCACTGAAATGGCTGGTATAGGTTCATGTTTCCTCACTAAGGGTAAGGGCAGTGCTTTTTTCTATTAAAAAAATGTTGATGGGTACTCTCATTTTTAAAAATAATTTTTCCATTTTTTCCAATATTGATTCATAACATATAACATAATCCTAAAATTTCCCTATTCCCCCCGGACTTCCCTCAACCACCTTATCTGGTTTATTTAAAATAGTATTAGTTCCTGCATACAGTGGACTCTCCGGATACGAACTTAATTCGTTCCAGGGGTCCGTTCGCACCCCGAAAATTATGTAAATAGAGGTGCACTTCTGTGCATGTGCACAGCACGACTGAACACTTCTGCGCATGCATGCACGGTGAAACCTGGAAGTATACACTTCTGGGTTTGCAGTGGCCATAACCCAAAGATTCTGTATCCAGAGGGATATGTAAGTAGAGGTACGGCTGTATCCCTTTTTCAGTCCTTTTTATGTTTTAACTTTTAAATTATATAATTTTTGTCAATTGTAAATGGTCATTCAAAACCTGTTAGTGAGTCTAGTTCTTTGCACTGATTTTTTATATAAGCTGAAAATGGTTCCCAGTCTTTCTTAAAATATTTTTTGTTCTTGTTTCAAAGTCTTTCAGTTAGGTTTGCCATTTCAGCATATTCCATAAGTTTTTCTTGCCATTCTTCCTTCGTTGGTATCTTATCGCTTTTCCATCTTTGTGCCAATAGCATCCTCACCACAGTTGTAGCTTACATAAAGAGTCAGGTTACTCTCATTTTGACTCAATAAAATCACCATTTTATAGTTCAAATCGGGAAAAACACAGTAAATGGAAATCGGGGTTAGCAACGGAACTGACGATTCACCATGCTAGAGAAGAAACTAAAAATCCACAAAATGTTTATGGGTATGCGTACCCCTGTATCCCCCCAGAAAAAAAGCACTGGGTAAGGGCATGGCCACACCATTTTCTGCTCTCTTCGGTGTGGTGCCCATTTTGTGTTATGCCACCGCCACCCCTGCAATTTGTGACTGGTCTCTTATGACTGTCTCTCAAAATTCCCAACATGCCCACTGGAGAAATTTTCTCATTGAACCATTCTACCATTTCTGCAGAAAGCAAGTTGTGGATTTCACAAGCTGGGGAAAATCCAGCATGCATCAACTCCTACTGAAATCAATGGGATTTAATCACTTTTCTGTACCATATGCGCTACAATCCTTAAAATAGGATAACCAAAGAACAGTGAAAGAGGATTGCTATTCAACATACAAATAACAGATCCCAGAGTTGTCATGTCTTGATTTCAAAAATATTGACTGGATTGAGACAAGAGCTAGAGCAGGTCAGATGTGGGTCCAGGTCAGCAACCCAAAACTTTTGTTTCTGAAGTTTATTGGCTCTACAGATCCAAATACTGGTTACCTACATGAATGGATGGTCTCCTCCCTGCACAGAGAAACCAAGCAGGTCAGAGTAAAAGCTTTCTACCTGACATGTTAGATCTCCAAGGATAGGGAGGTTTCTAATGTGTGGAGGAGGCTATGTGCCAGATAAAATGCAGGTTTACTGCTTAGACCAGTGAAATAACAGATGGTGCAAATTTACCATGCATTCAATATTACGAATGGATTCTCCTGAGCTATTTCAAATCATCATTTGATTTCAGTAAAGGCGTAATGGACAAGTAAGACAATAGTCAATAAAGACATAAGACAGTAATCTCTTTGCTCCCTTAAAATATCTGGTACTTTTGTATCATGAGATACATAACATAAATATATATTTACCAAAATCCAAACAGCTACTCTGTACCTACCAGTCAAATCCCCATCCGGCTCCCTGTCTCTAACATACAAGTTGCCTGGGTGCCAGAGCACTAATAATTTGCATGGCTGATAGGCTGGATAGGGTAAGATAAAGGAGATGTGTAAGGATTACCTGTTGCTTGGCTGTGCCAAGGTGTAAGTGTTCACTAACATTTGACGAACATACAGAAACATCTATTGAACACACACTCTATTGTATGGCTAGCCAATGTGGTACCCTTCAGATGTTGCTGGAGTAAAAACCCCATAATCTCTCATCAATTTTGTTCTCTAAATCTTGATACCACTTTAGAAGATGGTTGGTGGGAAGCCACTGTTTGTTCTTTACAGTTATCAAAAATATTTCCTTAAAAAATCTTGGTTGGGGTGCGCTTAACAAGTAATTCCGGAAGGAAGGAAGGAAGAGAAAAAACATTGACTCATTTAGCAAGTATTTTGCTCTTGTTGTCACTTCTGTGTTTTAAGTGCAGACATATCTTTATTAATTACCCATGACTAATAAAACATTTCCAGTAGTTTGCTATTAACCTTTGCCCTGAAATAATACTTCTAATTCCTCACCCCCAAACAGTGTGATGAATTGCAAGTATAAATGCAACTCTCTTAGCTTTTTAAGGGTAGTCCACTAATTTTGAAAGATTAAAATCACCCAATTTTTTGATAAAATTTAAAACTGAAGCCAAAACTTTAAAAAGCTTCTTGTCTCATGTTTGATCTTAAAATATGAAAAATATATGTATCGCCTCACCTGCTTATTTTTTAAAATAACATTGAGATTTCTTGAAATGCTACTAGTAATATATGGTAGAAGGGGACAGCATCATTTAAAAACAAAAATAATATATTTTTAAATTACTAAACATACGTCAACAGGGCTATGCCTTTGTTATCTACCATTTTTATTCCCGTATTTTCAGAGTACCCCATCACTATCCCTACCCTGAAGACTTCAGAGGAGAAACCTCTCTCAGATGGAATGGCCATGTCAAGCAGTAATTAGCATTTATCGTTGAATAAAACCATGTGGGTGGCGCTGTGGGTAAAAGCCTCAGCGCCTAGGGCTTGCCGATCGAAAGGTCGGCGGTTCGAATCCCCGCGGCGGGGTGCGCTCCCGCTGCTCGGTCCCAGCGCCTGCCAACCTAGCAGTTCGAAAGCACCCCCGGGTGCAAGTAGATAAATAGGGACCGCTTACTAGCGGGAAGGTAAACGGCGTTCCGTGTGCTGCGCTGGCTCGCCAGATGCAGCTTGTCACGCTGGCCACGTGACCCGGAAGTGTCTTCGGACAGCGCTGGCCCCCGGCCTATAGAGTGAGATGGGTGCACAACCCTAGAGTCTGTCAAGACTGGCCCGTACAGGCAGGGGTACCTTTACCTTTACCTTAAAACCACAAATTGGTTCAAACGCTGCATATAACAAAACTGAAAATGGAAAAGATATAATGCTTAACGTTCTGGGGGGCGAGAATCGGGTGCTTTAAAAATCTACTATTGCATTTCTTTTTTCATTTGGAAAAACTGGGCTGAATTCTGTGGGTTATACAAGGAAAACTCCATTGCAAATTAATGTCTCGGGACTTGAAAAAGCTTAGCCAAGAGTAGAAACAGTGCCTTGCACTGTGATGCTTAACACTCCCCCATTTTGCCCAGGCTTTCTTGCTGCTTTCTGCTGACTTGAAAACTTTTGCCTTCCACCAAGCTTTTGTTTTATAAGGCGAACCCTATTTAGGGCTTTTATCTTCCATGCCCATTTTAATTTTTATATTGGTTTGTTTTCTATTGTTGATTTATTATGGGAACGTTGTGTTGCCATTGTTTTAAGTGGCTCTCTGTGGTGTGAAAGCGGTAGAAGGGCGGGCGATAAGTTTCTAAATAATATATATGCCTTTTGCACATCAAATATTACACGTTCAATTTTTTTAAGGAAGGGAAAATCTGTCTATTAAACAGGAGCACACCGCCACATATGGAAGTCTGCCCTTAGGCTTTGTACATACTTCGAAAAAAAGAGTAGAACCTAAAATGACAGTAGGAACATCCTACACTTCTGTGCAGCAACTTTGCCAGGCAGGCAGCATTACACTGCATATAAAGAAGGAAGAAGGCAAAATATAAACATTAGTCACATGTAAATATGTTAGATGAACTTTCAGGATGTTACTACTTTTCAAACTGACAAAGTTTAATTTGACACCTTCTGTTGTAAAGCCTTTGTTTCTATTCAGAATCACGCCTTTAGCTGCTATCAATCAGTACACTTTCTCCCTATTACTTAAGATAACTGGCATGGGCCCTGGGATAAGCTGAAAATGCCATGCAGATGAATTCTGAGATAATATGTTCAAACCTGTTATATACAACACAAATCCTGTAAAGTTATGTATTGTAAACCTACATTTATTGAGAAGTCAAGTTTTAAATCCATCTGCCACAAAGGAAATACTGCTATGCACTTTATAGCAGCTGAGTGACATATGCAAGTCTTGCTATAGTAAGCAAGAAAACGGTGAAAAAGAGGTAGTTAAGGGGTTTTTTTTGGGGGGGGGGGTTACATTTTCTTTGGCATTTTCTTACAAAAACTTTTAAAATGAAAGGAATGCACTACAAAAATATTTCCTGGATATAAAAACCCAGTGCTTAGAATATTATATAAATCAAATGTATGTATGAGCATCTCAAAGAATTCATCTATTTATCTTTTTTTGTTTTGTTATATATTAATATATAGCATTGCTACATTTTAGACCTCAAAAGGCTTAATCGAGTCTGAATACCAATACCTTGGTTTCCAAAAGGACCACCAAATTTCTTATTTGTCAAATGGGCAATTACATATGGTACAGGTCTAGTAAAAACAAAGATTTTTTACTGCAAAGTAATTCTATATGCTATAGTAAAGGGAAAGAACTTTTGAGTGTAACAACCGTCCTAGTGAAGTCAAGGGCAAAACTACCATTTGTCCTGATTCATCAAAGGAAAACTGCATGTGTACCATTTGTTAGACCACGAATGTGACTGTTAATCAGACACTCATTTGAAAAAGCATGCCTACCCACATTCTGATGGATCTAGCCACCAGAAAATAGCCTTTTGAAGTGCAATGTGAATGTCTAACACCTTTAATTAAAAAGCTCTCTTTGCTTTGGTCTGTAGCCCTATTTTTAACCATTTAACTTTTTTTTCTCTGAACGATTTAGGTAACATTTCTGAGTTTAAGATCCATGCACAAATTCATGTTGCCTAATCTTAATATTCAGAGCGTTGTTTTTTCCTTTCCAAAATTATATATGCAGGAGTATTGTGTTACAATCTCTGGGGTAGAGTATCATAAAAATATACAGTATTAAACGAAATCAGTCTAAATAAGAAGGCTATTTGATACAAACGTTTTAGTGAAAAGCATGAATTACATTTCATATGCAGTATGAACAGGGTTTAAGTACATAATCCATTAAACAGTAGTTCTGAGTAAAAAAGGAATTCAGTCTTGTTGTAGACTAAACTGCGGCACGCATTTTGAATGAGCTCATTGTCAACAACAACTAACTGTAAAGCTAGCAATTTATCATTCAGCAAATAATTTTCTAGTTTTATAAAGAATCAGTAAGTGTTCCTTATGCTAATGAAGACAGTTTTTAATCTGCCCACAAACATGCTAATAGAGGGTAATTTTTCCCATTTACAAAGCTGAAGGCATTCAAACATAATTTTATAGCAATGTTCCACAAACTGGATAAAACGGACTTTTGAAACAATCTAAGCGACCTAATTCATCACCTTTAACATAAGACTAAAATGAGAGAAGGCAAATTCGAAATACAAGTAATTCCTCTCAAAAAAACCAACATTTAAGTCTCATTGCATATCGTCTGGATGATTGCACTAATATAAATGGAAAGCAACCATGTATTTCAGGAAAGTTAAAGTCAATACTGTGTGCTATCTTGGGCTTAGACCTGCAAGCCCTTCATAGTGCAGGAAGGTTTCTTTTGGAAAAAAGAAAGTAAGTCATAATACTTAGAACAATGAGATACATAATGGTGGCAAAAGATTACTGAAAGCATTTTAAATTATTTACTAGGTTAAAAGGGTGAAATGGTACTTTAAATACATCAAATTTCACATCATCTGGGCCATTTTTTGGTGGCAAAGTGGTATTGATCTTTCCAAATGCTTAAAATTAACTATTTCCAGAAGGTCATTATTTGATTAAAGGCATTAAAGTTGAGGGCAAGAAATGATGCACTCTGTCTTCTATCCCATTCAAATAATCATGTAATTTAATCAGAACTACCCCCCTCATGTCCAGTAATAAAAATGTTTGTCTTGAGTCCCCCCCCCTTTATCTAACATATTAACCCCTTTAAATGTTACAAAGTTCTTAAAACAATCTCTATAGCTAGAGGCTTCTCTATAATAGAATGAAACAATACATGCCAGCAGAAATTGATACAAACACGTCTTCTTGCAATATTTAACTGAATATTTTTTTTAAGTGATCGTTTTCCTGGCACAGCAGCTTCAAGTCTAACCAGAGTTGGCCTAGTGAAGTTAGCTCGTCATTCGAAGCAGCCATCACTTCTGCCACCACCCTGCTGCAGGTGGGCATTCCCTGCCTAGGGCAAAACAGCTGCAGCTCAACATTGTCCCTTGCTGGGAAACAGTGGTGTAGAAGCATGCATAGAAGGGAGCAAAACAATGTGCCCTCCATACCAACCCAATGCAAGCCCACACTGCTTGTCTCAGATCTTCTTTCTAGGACAGCAGTAAGGTTCCTGTCTCATCTTGCTGTCTCACCCTGCCAGAGGGGCATATCTCATTGATAGTACATCTGCTCTGCCTGGAGAAAGTCCCAGGTTCATTCCCCAACATCTTCAGGTAGGGCTGTGAACATCACCTATGCTGCGCTACATGGACCAATGTCCTACACTTGGTATATAAGGCAGCTTCCTGCATTCCTATGGTCACCTGCTACTGCCTCCAAGACCAACAACTGTCAATGGGACATGGATTTTCTGTGATTTTGTCATGAGTCTCCAATGTACATTTAAAAAAACAACAGCTTTGACCTCTGCATATTACATGGTTCATGAAAACAGAGAATGCATTGCATAGAACTCTTGCTGGATTGGTATACACATGTAATAAATAATAATAATCCTGGATTTTAATTTGGACAGCAAGATTTCATGTACTGAGGCTGATATTAGGCCAGGGTATAGTAACTTAAATCACATCGAGTTAAACATGCAAGGAAAAGGACTGATTTAAATCATTTATTTAAATCAAGGTTCCATTTGAAATGTTCATATCCCTGAATTAATGAGGCATACAGTTTGATAAAAATACTGGTTTGCCTGCAAGTAAATCTTTATATGACCCAGGAAAAAACCCCAAAACCTTTGCAGTTTATGTGCCTTTTGTTCTGCATCGTTGTATCTATCTAGATAGGGCCATCTTAAATATATCCCGCACTGTGATGCAAAGATCCCTTCAGTGCCCCCCCCCTTTCCCGGAGTTGCTGACCTTTTTACAGCGCTGCTGGCAGCTTTGCAGGGCTGGAGGAGGCGGGCAGCGGCTGGAGGGCGGCTCCTCTGGCGTGGAAAAGGCGGAGGCTCTAGGCATGGCACTGCTTCAGCGAGGGTGGTGAGCTGGCGCCGGGAGGCGCCGCACCCAGCCTCCGCCTTTCCCCTCACTGTATGAATTCAAAGTTACACTTATCTGAAGGCTAAAGCTGCAAGCCTTTGCACACAGATTTGGAAGGCCACTGAACAAAGTTAGACTTGCTTCTCCAGACTCAAAGTATTCAAAAATGATAGTTACAGGGCCAAACAGGTTTTCCGTGAGATGCAAGGAAAATGTCTATGTTGTCTAGTTGGTCGTGTCATACCAATTGTCCTATGCAATTAAGATCAGCAGGTGAGACCCACTTTGTTATCCTGCATCCAAGGAATAACTGTTATGCAGCAACCAGGAAGGGGCTTATTCCCACTTATGGTATGTCTGACACTCCCCCCCCCCCCCCGCCACCCCCAATGTGTGACTGATGCAAATTCTGATGAATTTTTGGTGCCAGCTGAACTCTCCTATTCCAGCAGGCTTTTAAGGGGGCTTAATCACCTTGCCTTGGGTTTTTGACCACTACTGCTGTTATTTGATTTAGTGTGGATTTCATCTGATCTTAGCTATAAGCCTTGTTTCTGGTTTTAAATTTTTACTGTACTTCACCCTCCAATCACATTGTGATGAGCAGCAGAGTAAAAATACTTTCAAACGAATGGATACACACGATTTGAGACTGGAAAGCTTCAGAGAGCTTAGGTAGTTGATAGTTATAAAAAAAGAAATAGGAAATCACCCAAATATGCTCAGTGAATGGCCACAGTTAGATACATCACAGTTCCTGGAACCTATTTTTCTGTGATCTTGCTGGACCCTGGATCCAGTAAGCAATATACTACGTGATTTACTGTGACATTTAGCCTTGGAAGTCAGATATTCTCCCCCATAGCTGTTTTACATTGAAAAGAAGACTTTAACTTGGTGGGTTTGATATATAGCCATGGTTCCGTTTTAAGGGATAATAATACCACCTTCCAGTGTTGAGCCTGAATCTACAAGGGTAGAAAGTATATAGGAACAAAGGTTGCTGCACCAGTTCCGCAATGTCCCTGTGCACATTGGGTATGCCTGCTTCTCCCACTTTGTGCAGAATAGGGTAGGGGACAATGGATACATGCACAGTCTCCATCCTGGGCATGTCATTTGCGTGTTTAGACTTAGAAGCCTATCCAAGATTGGCAGTTCTTTTTTGCCGTGCAAAGAAGATAATCTAGTTCCACCAAATACACTCAGAAGTTCCCTGTCCTCCCTATATGCGATTCCTATCAACTAGGATACTGAGGCATACTGCCTCCAACAGCGGAGACAGAAGATAGCCACCATCTGCAGGACCCCCCAATAAGCCGCTCAAGGTCGGGAGAATCTGTGCAGCCGCATCCCATGCCGTGTGAGGAGCTGCTACCTAAAAGGAAAAACCAGCAACCCTCCCACGACTGTACTGAAGTATTTTGCACCAGCCTCTTTTGACCCTGACTGCAACGGAAATAATATATTGAAGCAGCCCTTGGCCTTTCTATCCACTTCTATCTACTCCTATTAGAAGCAACTCTTCCAAGTTTTTGGAAAGTCAGCTTTCCAGCCCTTTACCCAGAGATCCTTTTGAAACAAAACAAAACTGGAGGCTAACCCTGAATGAAATAGCTTTGCTTAGGAAAATGTTGCTTAGGATTCACAAAGCAATCATATTTTCACACTGCTTTTTCTACAGCCAGAGATAAAAATTAAAATAAGAATCTTGGGATTCCAAGCACAATGTGTCCAAAAATACTTTGTGACCAGGTGCAACCAAGCAAGCAGCTGTTTTTGAGTCTGATTCAGCCAGCATGAGAAAGCTTCCTTTTTGTAGAACTTCTCCTATTAGATGCACCACAAGAATCCTAATTACTTGTTCTTTAGACTAAGGATTCCCAAACTGTGATCCATGCCTACCGTTATCTGAGAATTTGTGGTTGAAGATGGGAGATGGGCATCTATCCCATTTAATTATTATTACTGATTATTGATTTTTTCCCTTGCTTCTTTTGTATTGTATTGAAATTTACTGTGATACACTAAAATTCATTATTTGAGAAATAAAAGAAGCACACAAATTCTATTAAGTATTATGCAGCATCTGGCACAGCACAATGCAATTGCTACAACATGCAACCCCCCTCTCCAAAAAAACAAACAACCATTAAGTGGTACACCAAGACCCTCAGCAATTTTCAACTTGGCAAGAATGGAGTTTAAGAACCACACTACTTGATCCAACTCAATCATTAAGATCATTCAGAGTGCGGTTAGTTTGCCCCCCCCCCCCCATTTTAGGAACCTGACTGGATTCAACTAGAACTTAGGGTCACTGGTCCCTAATATATATCTATATAATTAAAATAAAAAAGAAACCCCAGAGTCCAGCTAACGTCACAAAATAGTGAGCAAGCTTTCCAGGTCCTTGGAACTCTTCTTCAGCAAAACAAAATGAAAGTGGGGGGCAGGAGGAGAGATGGTGTTCAGCAGGAGATTTAATTAGACTGAAGCATGCCAGGTACAAAGAATTTAGGTTGTACCAAGTCATTATAGGACAGAGAAACAATGACTAAGAACATAAAAGCCACAGTAAAACTTGGCCATAGCTTTGTGTGATTGAAAGGCATTATATAATTTTTGCTTTTGGAATTATACTACCATGGGTTTCTTGGTGCTTCACACCAATAAATAAGGGGAGGGGGAAATACTGAAATATAAATTCCTTATGTTATTCACGTATTATACTACTTGCTGATTTTTAAAGGCAGTTTTGAATACAGGACTGGTCTTGTTTGCACGCAATGCTTCCTGGGTATTTTCATACGTTAAGGACAGAAAACATGAATCAGTCTCACCAATATTTGTGAACTTCCTATAATACAAGTAGTTTAAGGGTGTGATTTGGAAATAAAAGATTTAGAAATACAGGACAAAAAAATGCACTTGACAAAATATATAAAAAAGCTATAATTTGAAACATATTTCTAAAAGCTAATAATTAATTTTTCTCCAACTTTGCTTTTTAAAGTCCTACTAGGCTTTAAAAAAACAAGTCAAGCTTGAGATTTCTAGTTTTTGCTGTATTCCAATTATCTAAATTTGAGCTATTGTTTGTCTAAATTATCTATTCCCTTATATTAGATACCATTTTATTTGTGCAATCTCTCTTTTCCCTCTCATTTGCATACATTTGCAGCATTTGTTCCAGCTTGCTCTTTCCTGATTATAACTACACATACACAAAAATGTTGCAAGGCCAGCACAAATTAGGGAATTTGCAGATTTAAACCCCTACTTTTTTGTGCCTTTGTGGAGTAAAGAAAATTATAACTGCCCCTCAAGCATATATTTGCACTTGTGTATATATAGGTTTTAAAAACACAAACAGTAACAGCAAAAAGGACCTTAGCATTCTGCTTATTCTACGCGGGAACATCTGACTATTTCTCATGTCTTTATGCTTTGAGGCATTACGTTTTTTTCAACCAATACTGCAAGGTTTATCTAAGTGTATTGTGAGAGCTGGTGCACCATAGTGAATAAGCCATGACAGGAATAATCAAGCCTACCTTCTGACCCTCACCTCTGTCATTAACTTACCGGGTGGCCTCAGGAAATGCAAGCCATTTGTTTAATATGGGAGATGATAACTTACTTTACAGGGCTGCTGTAAGGATTCCAGCTATAGTGGTACCTCGGGTTAAGTACTTACTTGGTTCCGGAGGTCCGTTCTTAACTTGAAACTGTTCTTAACCTGAAACACCACTTTAGCTAATGGGGCCTCCCGCTGCGCCGCCGGAGCACGATTTCTGTTCTCACCCTGAAGCAAAGTTCTTAACCCAAGGTAATATTTCTGGGTTAGCGGAGTCTATAACCTGAAGCGTATGTAACCTGAAGCGTATGTAACCTGAAGCGTATGTAACCCGAGGTACATGATGCACGTGAAGCACTTTGAACACATGAAAGCACTTTACAAGTGCAAAGTATTAAGTATCTTGGTGTTATGCCTTCAAAACGTTTCTGTAAGAACTGACCCTGCTTTTATCTATTTGAGTCCCCCGAATTCTTGCTTTTATGCGGTTGTCGCACATCGCTTTTTAAAAATATTTTAAAAATATTAAGCTGCTTATTTTTTATTTATTTATTTAAAAAAAAAACCTGTTCTGCCTACGTTAGTTATATAGGTAATGCTAACAAAACATAAGACAATAGGGTCTCTCCCTATCTGCCAACCAAAATCCTGAGAACTGCAAGGGAGGCTCTGCTCATTTGGTGGTGACATGGATAGGAGTGTTTCTTGGTTGCTGTGGAGGTACAGACATCCCTTCATAGTGAGCTTTCTTGACATTAACTGAAAGGATAGATTTTTTTCCTTCAGGCTGTTGGGAGGCAAATATTATCTCAAAAGTTCTGACTGCTGATGACTGAAATTCATTTAGATGAGGCTTTAAATATTGTTATGTGCTGTTTAATTGCATCCAATTATTTTATTTATTTACTGCATTTACATCCCACCTTTTTTCCACCCAGGAGCTCAAGGTGGTGTACGTACAAGGTCCTCCCTTTCCTCAATTAATCCCACAACAAACCTTGTAGGTCAGGGTAGGCTCAGAAGCAGTGATGGGAACAAGGTCTCTCAAGAGAGTTTCATGGATAAATGGCAATTCAAACCCTAGTCTGACACTCAAACTATTAAACCATTATGCCGTAAACTGTGATGGGATACTATGGGATAAAGGGTAGTTTAAAAAGGAAACAAATATATATATATTTCCCATTCTGATGGCAATGCCTCACGCCTAGCAGCCTGATGCCCTGACTTGCAGGGGTGACTTTTCAGGATGTGTGGAAGAATATCACTGAATGGGGAAAGCTGAAAAGTCCCCATTTCCACAGATTTGAACAAATTTGATACATTTTGACAGAAAATGGGACTTGTTCCCAGTTTTTGTTTTTATCCTTTCTAATAGCCAATTGATAATTTGCCTTTTGTGGGTTTTCTTTTCTTTCTTTTTTGCATGCCACTAGTTAAACCCCCATCTGCTTAGTCCAAGTGGTCAAACCTCCAGATCTGTATTTATGCAACAACAGATTCTTAGGTTTATGTCTTGAACAAAAGGACTGCAATGTGCAAACCTCTTTAAAGTCCACAAAAAAACTTTTGTTGGCATCAGCTCGGGCTGCAAAGAATGCACAAAACTAAAGACCGAAGTGAAGTCAACCGCACAAAGGACCACTTTAACAAATCATATTCCTACTCGAATGCTTTGCATTTCAAGAGATGTAGATGCATTCCTACAGATGTTATTTATTTTTGAACACTGAAAGGATAACCAATGAATCTTGCTTAGACAGATTTTTAAAAAGCAGGCATTTCATTACAAAGAAGTCATAATTTAAATATAATTCACATATTAGGACCAAAATGTTGGGTTTCCATAACCAGGATTTATTCCAGCCAAATTTTGAGGGGGAGAGGGATTTTTCTTTGGGCCTCAGAAATTATAGAGGTAGCTGATCATTTTGGACACTATTTAGAAGGCAGGGCTTTTGTGTGTGGTAGAAGACCATCCCTGAAAAAGGCTAAATATGATAAGCTGTGATTTAAATAAACAAATTCATAGCTGTCAGCAAGAACAGATGGGAATTAATATAAAAGAAACTTACATGAATTGTCAGAAACAGAAGTAAACTTCAAAGATAAGGAATCTATTTTTCCCCAGCTACTGAAGGATAAAGAAATTGATGTTTTTGTTTCCTGAAGTATCATATTTAATCCATTAACCAGTCACATTGTCTTGCCATTATAATCTGCTACTGCACCCTGCCTCTGATGTGAAAAGCTGTCACAAGTGGCACAGAAGGCCCCTTTTTCTCTTTGTTGCTATCAAAAGCTATAGAATCGTACAAAGGAAGTATACTTTAAACATTGGTCCAGAAGCCTAGGGTACGTAACAAAACCCAGTATATCTCTGAACTCTTATTTTATGTAATTCTTTGAAAGAATGGAATAAATGTGTAGAAGAAACAGTTAGAAGGTGCAATACGAATGTAATCTTATCTACATTCTCAAGTTATTTACAAAAACAATTCAGTTTAAAAACAACTCTTCACAGCTCTCCACTTTTTAGGATTACAGGGGAACAGTTCCATCGGCACAAGATCAAGATGCCCCTAATCTGTTAATATCCCCATTCTATTATTATGTTGGGGTGGGGAAGAGATATTATTCATACTGTACTGTACTACCAAGTACTCTAAGAGTTACCACTAACCTTAGTTTCTTATCTCATCCTTTTTTACCTCTCATTTTTCTCCTCCCAACTATGGTTCTCTTGAAATTTCTTGACTTCAGTAGAGTAGTGACAGGCACAAGCCCCTAATCAAAAATATAATAGGCATTCTTGTGCAAATTACATTCACATGTAAAAAAGACAAAAAGGTTAACAATGGATTAAAAATATATATGTAAAAGAAACAGGTGATCTTTTCTTTCTTCTTTCTAACTCTGTTCTAATATCATCATTATACAAATGGCAATCATAGGCAGAAAACCTACTGGACAAAAAAGTACTTAAAAATCAAAACAAGCAAAGAACACCTGCCAATTACTTAATAAATTGAGGCTTGGAATGGTAAATTACAATTTATAACATGGGTCATAAAATGGATTACTGCGTTTTAAAGGAGGAGGTTGGGAACATGAATCTCCTTGTCTCTGTTAAAAGTTAGTAGAACTGCATACTGAAGGATTTGATTAGGAAAGGTCTGTGCCTATATGTGTGGTCATTGATACAACTGGATACCAGAAAAGAGGACTAAAATACTGGAGATATTGTCTGCCAATGGTAATTCAGAAAGTTATCCAAAAGCAATTGGGATATTATAACAAGTAAGGAAATTTCTTGCTTTGGCTGCAGCATAAAAACAAGGCAAGAAGGATAGACCTCCTCTCTCCACCCTCAGATTTAAGTATCTTATTGTAAAGCAAGATTGGTACATTTCTGCTTTCATACCTGCTTGTAACACCTGAATTGGGTTACAGTGTAGTTTTATTTTGTATGCTTCCAAAAGCTTTCAAAGTAAATCAATTCCTGAACCTGGATACTCATTTTGACACATGACTCGGAGGCAGGTTACATTATGCCACCGATTACGAGGCTATATTGATTTCATATGTCTGCTCAAATGCTAGTGCAAAATAAAATAATAATAATAATAATAATAATAATAATAATAATAATAATAATAATACCACCTCACTGATCACAAGTAACTGATTTCAAATCCACTAGAAATTTAATTCTTGGTCATACTTTAAATGGCAATAAAGTTTGTGTGAGTAACATTCAGTCAGGTGAAGTTTAAATTTAATCATCACCATATGTAAGTCAGAATAAGTAAAGGTACCCCTGACTGTTAGGTCCAGTGCGGACGACTCTGGGGTTGCATGCTCATCTTACTCTATAGGCCAAGGGAGCCAGTGTTTGTCCGCAGACAGCTTCTGGGTCATGTGGCCAGCATGATTAAGTCGCTTCTGGTGAACCAGAGCAGCGCACGGAAACGCCGTTTACCTTCCCGCCGGAGCAGTACCTATTTATCTACTTGCACTTGACGTGCTTCTGAACTGCTAGGTGAGCAGGAGCTGGGACCAAACAACGGGATCTCACCCCGTGTGTGGGGATTCGAACCGCCGACCTTCCGATCGGCAAGCCCTAGGCTCTGTGGTTTAGACCACAGCGCCTATATTCTGCCTATTCTCCTTCATGTGACTAGAATTTCCTCCATAATATCTACATGATGGTCTGCTTCACATGTAAAGCTAATCTAGGGATTCACTTTATATGCATGAGCCTCCAAACTTGCAAAGAGATTAGAAGCTCTCACTTCCATTTCCCACTAACCATGGCTATCCATTATAGCCAAATCTGGACATAGCTGTCAAGTGATAACTATGATCTAAGGTAGGATTACCTCCTCACAGCTGTACCAGAGGAGAGTAAAGAGGGAAGAGAATGAGCTTGATGCTAAATCAGACTCCATGGTTTTGTGTCATGCCTGAACACAGCCGATCCTCCTCACTAGTTTCACTTTCCCCTTCTAGTGAAGTGAAAAAAATGGATTGACCATTTCAAACTGGTACCACTGGAATATTCTACTTCAGGATCAGGATAGATTAAGAAAAGAAACTAGGGATGCAGAAGAAATTTGATTCAATCTGCGTTTAAAGGTGAATCTACCTGATCCGCACATTTCAAAACAATCTAAGATCCAATACAAAGACATCTTCCAAAGCCCACACTTTTCCGAATTTTGCAGTGCAGTTCTCCAACTAAGTAATGTGTACAAAATTACATATATCAGGGCAAAGCGTGCATAAAATTCACATACAGGGGTACCTCTGGTTCCACACGGGAATACGTTCTGGAGCTCCGGTCAGATCCCAAAGAATTCACAACCGGAGGTGCCTGCTCTGTGCATGCACGCAGCGAACTTCTGTGCACACGCGTGGGGCGAAACCCGGAAAAATACTTCCAGGTTTGCCGCATGCGTAACTCGAAGGATATGCAACTAGAGGTGTGCGTATCCAGAGGCACCACTGTATTAGGGGAAACGCAGAAACATGTATAATATTGCTTTGCAAAAAAAAGCATTACCAAAAAAAAATGTTTTTTGTTTCCTACCTTTTTCCCTGTCAGGCAATCAAGGTGGCTTACAGCTAAAATAGAAACACCTATAAACTTATGGGACCATTATTAAAAAGTAATTAAACATTAATAAAAAATTCACCAGCAATTCAGTGTGAATTAGTGTTAGAAACGTGTTCATATTAGAAGAAATTCACACTAAATAGTTGATGAATTTTTATGAGGACCTTTTTTTCTGAAATAAAGAATACTTGATTTTGGAATGTGGAGGACCAAATTTAGGATTGGAAACATGACAAACAGAGAAACTGAAATTGTCAGATTCTCCCATCCTTAAAGCATCAATGGCTGTTATCAAGATCTCCTAGCTGAAATCACCGCAGCGCATCAACATCCTATACGAGAGCTACAGCAACAATTCTCTGTCACAGTAATCAATGGTTGTCCTTGCTCACAGGCAGTCACTCCCTTACTCTAAAACTCACCACTTTTAGCAACCAGACACAACCAGTGCCAAACCAGAGAAACAAACACAGGGATCAGATCCCACAACGAATCCAGACCCAACTCTATTACCCCATCTACCCTGACAATAATGTTATAGAACCTAATGACATGAGCAGTCACATCAAGTATTCATTCACTTGCTCCTCTCCTTATCTGATATACACTATCACTTGCCAGCAATGCCCTTCTGCGTTCTATGTTCTGTGACACACAGGTCAGTCTATGTAAAAGAATAAGTGATCACAAATCTGAGTTCCAGAAATAACAGCACTCAGACACCCAACAGAAATGCACTACAGTTTTCAGGACACTCCTTAGCTGATCTAAAAATTGCCATTCTTTTACGCCAGAATTCCAAACTCCGGCATGAAACTGCTGGCTTAGAAATGTCAAAAAGATTTAATTCCCGCATTCAAGGCATGAACAAGGACACAGCTTCCGTCACAGCAAAGGTATTAATTTACTGAGCAGTGCTAGGATGTTTTCACCTAATACTTCTGCTGTGAATGCCCACTTAACTGAATTGTCACATACATTTTATCACCATTTGATTGACTGTTTACTGTTCCTCCCCATGTCATATGTATATCTACCTGCCAACTAAGAGTAACACTTCATGGAGGCAATGAAGTGGACTGGAGTTGCATATGCAATAGTTAATTTGCCTGTTACGGTGCTACAAGACTCATTATTTTTGCTACAATGGTTAACCGAGCTATTTAGATTTATACTCTTTTGGAAGTTAACTGCTTTTCTGTGACACCTATTTGCTTTCTCCAGCTATGGCTCATCCCCAGTTGAAACAAGACTTAACTACATTTTGTTACCTTCATCTCTTCACATCCTTTCCCTTCCATTTCCCCCCCTTATTTTGATATTTTCACCACTAGCAAAATTTAGAGAGTTAGCTCCTCTGTACATGGATCCTGACCTTTTTTGAGGGGGACGGGCGGGGAGTATGGTGTTTTGTAAAACAGCATGCACATATACAGTTCTAAAATAAAGGGTTGTATCCAAGTTACCGTATTTTCGCTCTATAAGACGCACCAGACCACAAGACGCACCTAGTTTTTGGAGGAGGAAAACAAGAAAAAAAAATATACTGAATCTCAGAAACCAGAACAGCAAGAGGGATCACTGCGCAGTGAAAGCAGCAACCCCTCTTGCTGTTCTGGCTTCTGGGATAGCTGCATAGCCTGCATTCGCTCCATAAGACGCACACACATTTCCCCTTACTTTTTAGGAGGGAAAAAGTGAGTCTTATAGAGCAAAAAATACGGTATTTTATTCAGAGTAGTAGGTCTAGGAGGATACAACCCCAAATAATTTAATGGGGGGAAATGAGACCTGAACAAAATAGTTCCAGAATACTATAATAACGTATCCTATAATAATGTGCTTGATATCCATCCTGGTATACATTACACCTAAGCAACTACCATTTTGATGTCTTGATTGCTAAGATGCTTGGGCCCATAAATCTCGAGAAAGCCACTATATGAAAAGCTGCTATGGAACTCTGGGTTGCAAGGGCAACTGTAAGGGTAGAAGATATACTGCATAAAAGTGGAGGTGCTGGGTGGCACTACTTCGCATCTGGATCAACAGAGCAACAAGGAGCTGGGAAATTCAAGTGTGTGTGGAAGTCTATGAAATTTCAACCATGCTCCCTTCTCCAACATGAATTCCGCTTCCTTCTCCACCATGAATTCCTCTCCCTTCCATGGTCTGTATGGCTAACAAACTGTTTTAGTCCAATTAAGTTAATCACATTGCTTCACCACAAGGGTTTGTAAGTTGCTTCAAGCCCTCGGTTCAGACTCTGGTCACCAGGGAAGATTTTGGTTAGCAATATTAAGGTTATCGTTAATGAAGCATTCCATGGGGAATTCATGTGAGTAAAAGCAGGAGGAAGCTGCCATCCCCTAGAAACACTGCCAAGGTCCTCACCATGGTTAGAGGGGGAAGTGTTACCGTATTGGCCTGAATATAAGCAGCACCTGAATATAAGCCACACCTTTAAAGTTGGAGGAGGAAAAAGAAGAAATACCCGAATATAAGCCGCTCCATTTCTCCCTGCTCCTGGTTGCATACTGGGGGGGTGGGGGAGGCGCGCTGTATTGCCAGTGATCTTTCTCCTTCCTCGCTCTCTCCCTTCCTGGCCTTGGGGGAGAGGACGGGGGACTACGCAGGGGATGGGCGCCACTTCCTGCTGCTGTTTACCCCACGCTCCTGGCTGCATACCGTAAGGCCATGAATATAAGCCGCACTTTAACTTTTCACGGAAAATTTGGGGTGAAAGTGAGGCTTATATTCAGGCCAATACAGTATGTCTGAACTGTGCCAATTTCTCCTATGTCCAGATAGTGTTCAATATTTTACTGTTTCTCATTCTTCACAACGTGAAATATTAAAATGACAAAAAAATAAGCCTTATGTAATCAGCCACAGTTCACTTTAATTTCAATCAGTCCTTCATAAAAACAGATTCCCAAAGTGCCATGTAAGCAGACGCCTATAATTGTAACTTTTATAGATGAGTTTTAAACACTCATAACAATAATACTTACATTATCAACTGATTGGTTCCTATGGAAGGAAACTGCTACCTCCCCTCATCCTTCTTGTTCATTAACTATAGCTTGTCTCATTGTCGTGAAATTCCAGATCTTTTCTAGTATTTTCTTGGTAGAACTTTCAGGCATAAGTGATCTGACTATACAGCTGAATATAAAATCTGACACACAGAATTCCTTAGCTATATTTGTATCTGACCTCAGCGAACCATTAATACTAGTATAGTCCACGCAGGTTCTTTCTGTCTTCCCATTTACTTTTACTTACAAAATACACTAGCCTCTGTTAACAATTTCTCTCTCTCTCTCTCTCTCTCTCTCTCTCTCTCTCTCTCTCTCTGAAAAGACAAATGCAACTAGTGTAATAAATGTTCAAGAACATTGGAGTGTTGGCCTTAATTAGGTGTTGTATGCAAACTGACAAGTCTTGTAATACAGGGCTTTCCTACTCATGTCACCCAATTAACATGTTCCTGGCAGCGTCAGAGGCAGTATTATAAAACTCAGAGGACACACACTGTGCAACAGAGCTGGAGGAGCTGTGTGTCACCGATGATGAATAATTTTTTTAAGTGCTTCTAACATATAAGTCCTCACATCATTCTCTATCACTTAGAGGTCTGAAGTCCAATAGACAGTGACTTACAAAAGGCCACTCGCTTTGTTTCTGAATTCAGGTCTCTCATTCCATGATATAGGGAAAAGCAGGAGTATGCAACTCGGCTTGCAAATCTAGTAACTCCGGATCTTCAGGCTAGGCAACTACTGCTCTTAAGAATTTATGTACCTTTGTTTTATAATTTTTGTACCACCTTGCTGCTCACTTTTTATGCATGTGAGCCTGACCTAAAGGGCTGTGAAAATGTTTTTCCCCTCATTGAGCCATCCTAAACAATCTGGGGATTGCAACACATGTTTTGTAAGAGGTTGTGCAACACCAAACGAAACCAAAGACGAGCTACTGCTCAGCCTTGTAAAATAGCTGATAAGCTTGCTACCATACATTTGCATCCAAAACTACAGTACAGTGGTGCCTCGCAAGACGAAATTAATTCGTTCCGCAAGTTTATTCTTCTTGCGAGTTTTTCGTCTTGCGAAGCACGGTTTCCCATAGGAATGCATTGAAAATCAATTAATGCGTTCCTAGGGAAACCGCTTGCCAGGCTGGCGGTGCGGAGAAGGGCTTTTCTCCCCACCGCAAGCCTTCAGGACAGGTACGGGAACAGAGGGGAAGGCGCGCAGCGCTTTCCCTCTGTTCCCGGGGCTTGCGTGGGAGGAGGGTTTTTCCTCCCCACCGCCAACATTCAGAACAGCATTCTGAATGTTGGCGGTGGGAAGGAAAACCCTCCTCCCACCCCAAGTCTTCAGGAAAGCCATCCGAAGCCGGGCGGCGGGAGAAGGTGTCCCCGCCCCCCCGCCCGGCATCGGAGCTTCGTTCCGATGGCGGGCGGCGGGAGGAGGAGTCCCCGCCCCCCCGCCCGGCATCGGAGCTTCGTTCCGATGGCGGGCGGCGGGAGAACGCGTCCCCGCCCCCCCGCCCGGCATCGGAGCTTCGTTCCGATGGCGGGTGGCGGGAGGAGGTGTCCCCGCCCCCCCGCCCGGCATCGGAGCTTCGTTCCGATGGCGGGCGGCGGGAGAACGTGTTCCCGCCCCCCGCCCGGCATCGGAGCTTCGTTCCGATGGCGGGCGGCGGGAGAACGCGTTCCCGCCCCCCCCGCCCGGCATCGGAGCTTCGTTCCGATGGCGGGCAGCGGGAGAACGCGTTCCCGCCCCCCCGCCTGGCATCGGAGCTTCGTTCCGATGGCGGGCGGCGGGAGAACGCGTTCCCGCCCCCCCGCCCGGCATCGGAGCTTCGTTCCGATGGCGGGCGGCGGGAGGAGGTCCGAGGACAGTGGGGAAGACACGCTGCGCTTCCCCGCTGTCCCGGAGATTTCCCTATGGGCTTTCGTCTTGCGAAGCAAGCCCATAGGGAAAATCGTCTTGCGAAGCAACTCGCAAACGGAAAACCCTTTCGTCTAGCGGGTTTTCCGTCTTGCGAGGCGTTCGTCTTGCGGGGTACCACTGTATCTGATCTCCATCCATAGGTTAATAACAGTTTTGCATTGTTTCATTTTGAAAAGTGATTTACACAAACAAACAAAGCCCAGAGTATTATGAACTGCATTTGGAATTTTGCTTTTAACATACACTTAGGGGTTTAACTCAGATAAATGAGATAAGTGGGATCTCTGAGTATGACCAGTAAATAGTCTAGGAGCACCTGCTACTACATAGCACTGTTGAAGCTAAGCAGGTACAAACTTGGTTGGGAATGTTATGTGCGTTTATCTAGGTTGTTAGGCATGTCTTTGGCTTTACCTTTTTGACTAATTAAATCTCGCTTGTATCATAGTAATACTTGATATTTACCGAGGTTAAGGATTCTTAATGTTTTCCTAGGCAGGTTTCCCTGGGGAAGAACAGGCACTTGCAAACACTTTCATTACCCTAACTGGTCAGCATTAGACAGACTCAGAGCAGACCCTCTGAAATCAGTGAACCTTGTGCATTTATTTCAGTGGGTCTATTCTGAGGATGATAATTTGGGTATCACCCAAGCCTGTCAGCTGGAGGCTATGTTGCTCTACTCTCTGTTCGTCACCTGACAACACTTGAGGTCTTACAGGAACAATCCCCCCTTACTTTCCTCCCAAACTGGTTCCTGTCTCAAGGCAGCTTAAATCACATGGAGTGCTGTGTGTTCCTGTCCTCCGGTCCCCAATATG